>NC_058055.1:12440821-12740821 GCF_020085105.1 Siniperca chuatsi
ACAAGCACAGAGGTGGCATTAAAGTCGTGGAATTGTTTCCCTTTTAAAACACATTTGGACTCAAACACTTCAGTCTCACTGGGCATGATCAAATTGCCTTGATACAACCTGAAAGAATCAAATCACATTTGAGAGGCAGTAACAAAAACAGTGCTTATAAGCAACTCAATTCAGATGTGCTGAGCCTATAGATTACCCTATCACACAATTTGAGCTCATAACTCAGAGTAAAGAGAAAAAAAAAAAAAAAAACAAGAGAACACACGCCTGTTGAAAGATGAGTTACACCACATTATCAGTGTCTCAAATCAATGTTTAAACATCTAACAGTTCCTTCAGAGTACATGCAAATGGACATTCCAAATCAAGTAACACACATGAAATACAACTGATAAGTTGTAGCAAACAATGGTAAAACACAACTAAAACAGGAAGGAAGATTAGGGTAGAATGGAGTTAATAGAGCGATAAAATTGTCATTGTGCCCCTAAAGAGGTTTTCAGACTAAATACAAAATCAATTTTCATCTGGATTTATTCACACTAACTTGACCACTGGAAAGTTTTGTCAAGTCCATGCTTGTAAACCTAAAATAGCCAATTACAGTACAGATGTTAGCTGTAGTTCACTAATAATAGGCATAGACTGCCATGAATGTGTACAATGAGCTTCCGTAAGTATGAACTACTCAGACTTATAGTCAGACTCATTTTACATTGCAGGAACATTGAAGTTATTTTCGTTATATTTCTCAAGATCAATTCCCTTTTTTTTTTTTATTTTAAAGCTGACATAATGTGTTTATCCAAACTTTGCTTTGCCTCTAATTTTCACGTCACATTCAGCCTGAACACACCTTTTAGGCCACAGCAGAAATGGGAGGAGCATTCACATTCCAGCCGCTGGGGATTCAAGCAGTGAAAACTGGAGGTCTTTCCTTCTTCCATACGGTGTAGAAAACCCATCTGACACAATACAATTAAGGATTGTACACAACAAAATATGATAGCGTGCAAAAATGTACAGTATTCCTATGACCCCCATTAATGTATGAACAAATGATCTCAAAGGATAATTCCAGTTTATCACAACTTGGGTCTTATTTTTGTAGTTTTATCCATCATTTCTATCAATTATGATAACATGGTGTTCACCAAAGTAATAGCTGAAATGATAACATGGTTACATCGCTACAACAAAGCTTGACAAGGCAAAAAAACCCAAAAACAATTGGGGCCTTTAGAGGATCAGACAGGTTGTAAAAAGGCAAACAGATCACAACAATTAAAATAAAGGCCAAATCTACAAAAAATAAGATCCAAATTGTAATAAGACAGTAAAATATTATAATATAAAAACATTTTTATGGTTGAATTTATGCACACCAAAATAGTCAATGGGATATGAATAACACATTTTTGTAAATTAATTCAGTCACTGTGGTTTGTTTTTTGATCTGCATTACAACATTAGCAACAACCTTAGATCTGATAAAAGGATACTGCTCCAAGTAGGAGGGCACACACACCACCTTTTTGGAGAACTCCACGGGACACGAGAGCTTTCCCAGCTGCTCCTCATACAGACTCAGTGCCTCTGTCAGATTCACGCTGTTACCCTGGAAAAACCCAAGAAAAAAAAAACGTCACAAGACACATACTGTAGGTAATGATTTTTTTCAACAAAAAATTACTTCTCCCTTGTTAGCGGATTTCCCATACCATAAAATATTCCTGTTTGACTATTTGAAACTAACTTTTATATTAAAATATTGGTCATAAAGCTTAGATCTAAGAACAATTTCATCCCTGCAATCAAATAACACTGCCATTCTGTCTCTGACTGATGGTCCAACTGGTTTAACTGTGCTGCGTTCCTTTCTTGTAGTATTTCCTGCCCAGATATCCTGTTTAAATACTTTAAATAAAGAAAGCAAGCTCCTCTGAAAATGCAGTTTCACTTGGGTGATTACATCCCTAGTATTTAATGAAGGTGGGGGAATTTTAAAAAAAATCTCTATCTATGACCTATGATTTATCTCATTTGAAGCCTAATGACAGTTTGCATTAATCATGCTCAGCAGTTACTAAAAGGACAAGACTAACCTGTGTGAGATATTTCCCAGAGGGATGCAGGACTTTTATTGACAGATCTAAGATGAGACGCAGGAACTCCCATGTAGAGTCTACAACAAGCAGTTAGACAGGTTCAGACAGGTTCAGACAGGTTCAGACATGAACAATGACTCTTCTGTAGTGCATTTAATTAACACCATATATCTACGGTGGTGTGGAAAAGTGTTTGTCCCCTTCCTGATTTCTTATTTTTTTGCATGTTTGTTACACTTAAATGTTTCAGATCATCAAACAAATTTAAATATTAGTCAAAGATAACACAAGTAAACACAAAATGCAGTTTTTAAATGAAGGTTGTTATTATTAAGGGAAAACAAAATCCAAACCTACATGGCCCTGTGTGAAAAAGTGATTGCCTCCTAAACCTAATAACTGGTGTCTGCTGTCTCCCAAAAACTCCTGAAGGAGAATGTCCGGCCATCTGTTCGTGACCTCAAGCTGAAGCGAACTTGGGTTCTGCAGCAGGACAATGATTCAAAACACACCAGCAAGTCCACCTCTGAATGGCTGAAGAACAAAATGAAGACTTTGGAGTGGCCTAGTCAAAGAACTGACCTGAACCCTATTGAGATGCTGTGGCATGACCTTAAAAAGGCAGTTCATGCTCGAAAACACTCCAATGTGGCTGAATTACAACAATTCTGCAAACATGAGTGGGCCGAAATTCCTCCACAGCGCTGTAAAAGACTCATTGCAAGTTGTTGCTGCTAAGGGTGGCCTAACCAGTTATTAGATTTAGGAGGCAATCACTTTTTCACACATGGCCATGTAGGTTTGGATTTTGTTTTCCCTTAATAATAACAACCTTCATTTAAAAACTGCATTTTGTGTTTACTTGTGTTATCTTTGACTAATATTTAAATTTGTTTGATGATCTGAAACATTTAAGTGTGACAAACATGCAAAAAAATAAGAAATCAGGAAGGGGGCAAACACATATTTCACACCACTGTATCTATATCCCTATATCTATATATGTGTGTGTGTGTGTGTGTGTGTTCTTATATCCCGGTGGGGACTTTAACCTGAATGCACACTAACCCATGGGTTAAGACTTAGTTTTAGGGTACAGGTTACAATTAGGTTAAGGTTCCTGTGAGGGTAAGGGTTAAGGTTAGACACTTAGTTTTGATGGTTAAGGTAGGGGTAAGGGACTAGGGAAAGCATTATGTCAATGACTGTCCCCCACGGGAATAGTGAAACAAACAAACAAAAATACAGAAACCTTCTTCTGGCTCCGTGGATATTGGGATTGCAGTGAGGTCATTAATTACGTAATCAAACGTCTTTCCTTCCTGGACATACTTCTTCAGCACAGGGACACAGTCCTCAACTAGTATCTGTAATGCATGAGACAAGGAGAATCCACTCAACTTTCCTCCTAAGTTTCTTTCATTTGGAAAATATGGTTCATACATAACATAGTTGCTCTATACAAGAATGTTCAAGATGCACGCTTATCCTGCTCGTCTCAAATTCAGTAAAATCTCAAACTGTAAACATCTGTAAATCTGACAGTCAATGATTTCTTGACAAC
The DNA here is from genome assembly GCF_020085105.1 of Siniperca chuatsi. Taxonomy (NCBI): domain Eukaryota; kingdom Metazoa; phylum Chordata; class Actinopteri; order Centrarchiformes; family Sinipercidae; genus Siniperca; species Siniperca chuatsi. The sequence continues at coordinate 12,444,494 of NC_058055.1, forward strand.
TAATAAAGAGTGACTTTAACAGGCAGTAACTACTTTTCTTCTCCTCTCCCCTTGGTAAGGGTCACCAATGATAGGCTCAGAGAAGATTTTGTGGCAGTAGTAAGAATATTTAGTCAGCACTCACTTGGTAACAGTCTCCCTTCAGGTTGTCAAGGATATTGCCGCAAGTTTCTCTCATGTGCGTTTTGCACCCGTCTATCACCTTCTGGTCAATGTAAACACTTTAAGGAATGATCAATCAGGTGCAGATGTACACTTGTACACATTAGTAAAACGCAGTGAGAGAAAACTACACTGCCTTACAAAAAAAACAAAGGCACAATACAGGAATAAAAAAGGTTCAGCAGAACAGAACCTATAAAGGATATCTCCAACATGGTGATCATCTTTGGCTTTAGTTTGACCACCTCGGAAAGGATGCCTCCATCACCTCCTCCTAATATCAGCACCTCTTTTCCAGCATAATTCTCTTTTCCGCCACCAATGATGGCTTGGGTGTAGGCAAAATCACTCTCTGCCATGTCTGCAAGGTAAACGAATCATTTACACACTATAATAATTGATTCATTCTTTTACATAATACAAACTAATACAATAATCACCATTGAATTAACTGATGCAAGTTTAATCTAGTACATTACACTTTTATGTCACATTAACACACTTGTTAACAGTGTACTTAAAAAAAAAACATTATTTATTTACCATCAATTGATGAAGCCAAAGTGGCTGTATCTTGTGGCTCAAAATGACAAACATGTCATGTACTGTAGTGTTGTATACACTTACTAATGTCTCCATTGAGAACTAGAATATTTCCATACTGCTTGGAGTGCAATATTTTTATGTTTTGGTATTCAGAATCTTCTTCGTACACCACCCGGTCAATGTCATACTCAATCAGTCTGCCGTCAGCTGTGGGCCAGTATCGGTCAACTTCTGCTCCTCGTACGAGGGCTGGGAGCCTTGGGGTGAACAATACAATCAACATTACTGCAAAATGCAAGCTCCATTAAACACGGCAGTCGCCTTTCATCAACATGAGCAAAGCCATGAACCTCCAGATACTTACCTTTTAATCCTTGTAATATTGCCATTTAAGAGAACCTTTAGCTTCTTTTCCAGTGCATTTAAAAGCTGTGGAGAAACAGTTGAGTCTGAGACCATAAAAGCTTAAGTGCACAACAATTTTCAAGTGAGATACTTTATAGTGCTACATAAGCAGCACTCTATAGGCAGTGAACTATGCAGCAGCCATATCGTTTCACTGTGCTATGTCTACTGGTGCTCCACAGTAATTAGTGGCACGGTTGTATTTCTAGAGGACTGCCAAATGTGCTGTTTATGGGAAAATACATGTTTGGACCATAGACTGTATATAGAGATGGAGGACACGTCCATCTTTATATAGCAGGTAAAATAAGTATTGAACACATCACCATTTTTCTCAGTAAATATATTTCTAAAGGTGCTATTGAAATGAAATTTTCACCAGATGTTGGTAACAACTCATGAAATCCACACATGCAAAGAACTCAAACCATAGATGTCCATAAATTAAGTAATGTGTTATAATGTTAAATGACACAGGGAAAAAGTATTTAACACATGAAGAAAGGGACGTGCAAAAAGGCATGGAAAGCCAAGACAACCAGTAATTAGAAAGCAATCCTGCCCCTTGTCAGTGCAAATGAATATCAGCTGGTTCAGTCCCAACTGATGGCCTATAAAAAGGTGTCTCATTACCAAGAAGACAGAAGAAACATCTCATGATGGCTAAAAGCAAAGAGCTCGCAACCTTATTGTTGCAAAACATACTGATTGCATTTGTTACAGAAGGATTTCAAAACTTCTGAATGTTACAGTGAGCACTGTTGGGGCCATAATCTGGAAGTGGAAAGAACATCATTTCAGCATAAACTGGCCACGACCAGGTGCTCCTCTGAAGTTTTCTGACAGAGGAGTGAAAAGAATTATCAGAAGAGTTGTTCAAGAGCCAAGGACCACTTGTGGACAGCTTTAGAAGGACCTGGAATTAGCAGGTACAATTGTTTCAAAGAAAACGATAAGTAATGCACTCAACCGCCATGGCCTGTATGCACGCTCACCATGCAAGACTCCATTACTGAAGGAAAAGCATGTTGAAGCTCGTTTAAAGTTTGCTGCACAACATTTGGACAAGCCTGTGACATACTGGGAGAATATGGTCTGGTCAGACGAAACCAAAATTGAACTCTTTGGATGCCATAATACACACCATGTTTGGAGGAGAAATGGCACTGCACATCACCCCCAAAACACTATACCAACTGTGAAGTTTGGAGGTGGAAACATCATGGTGTGGAGCTGTTTTTCAGCATACGGTACTGGCAAACTTCATATAATTGAAGGAAGGATGAATGGAAAAATGTACAGAGACATTCTTGATAAAAAATCTGCTGCCATCTACCAGGATGATGAAGATGAAACGAGGGTGGACATTTCAGCAAGACAATGATCCCAAACACACAGCCAAGGAAACTCTCAATTGGTTTCAGAGAAAGAAAATAAAGCTGCTAGAATGGCCCAGCCAATCACCTGACTTGAATCCAATTGAAAATCTATGGAAAGAACTAAAGATCAGAGTTCATAGAAGAGATTTGAAGACTGTTTGTGTGGAAGAAGGAGCCAAAATCACACTTCAGCAATGCATGCAACTCGTTTCTCTAAACAGAAGCCATCTTGAAGCAGTCATTACCAACAAAGGCTTTTGTACGAAGTATTAAATGAATTTCAGTAAGCGTGTTGAATACTTTTTCCCTGTGTTATTTAACATTATAACACATAACTTAATTTATGGACATCTATGGTTTGAGTTCTTTGCATGTGTGGATTTCATGAGTTGTTACCAACATCTGGTGAAAATTTTATGTCAATAGCACCTTTAGAAATATATTTACTGAGAAAAATGGTGACGTGTTCAATACTCATTTTACCTGCTGTATGTACTGTACAAAAATGAAGCCAAAATATCCTGGATACGGGAGCTGCCATCTTGTGCTGGTGAAGTCATTTGGAGCAAGAGCCTGCGCAGTAGTGATTGGAGTTGGAGCCGCAGTGTCAAGGTGTATACAGCTAACAAGTTTTTTTATTTTATGAGTGAGAAAATGTTAGAAACATCACATGACATGCTGCACTGTGGAACTTCCTGTGTGTTTTGGCTTTTAGGTAACAGAACATTATCTAACCTACATTGTCTAGTTGTGCAATGTTATCCTCTTCATAACACTGCACATCAATGGTGACCAACCCATGGGAGCGAACACGCAGAATAACAAGCCTGAGAAATGAAGCGGTAAAGAGAAAGAGATAAACACAAAGCAATAAAGTGAGTAGAACATTTTCTCATTTAATTGAAACTCTACCTAAAATCTATATTTTCTAAAACTCACACCCTGTTGCCTTGAAAGGTGGCTGTAAAAGGTTTTGTTGTTTCCTCTTTTGCAAAGAACTTTGACGTTTTCACAGTGGAAAGCAACAATACATCCACTAAACCACTCCTGCAGCATAATCCACCTCTCTGCTGACCATCAGTGTGCTGAGTGTATACTAAACAGTCTTAATTTCACCTAGATACAGCTAAATACATTGCTTCTGTGTAGGGATACACCAATTGTGAAATTCTGGGCAGATACTGATGTTTAAAATAACAATTTGGACAATAACCGATGCCGATGTTTTTTGTTGTTATTTATGTTATTTATTCCCCTTTTTGTGCCAGGGAAACAAAGAAATCTTTATTATAAAAAAAGAACTGAACTGTTTTAAAGTCATTCAGCCCTTCATTAGACTATCTGTGAATGAGCATAAATTCAATCATACAAATTTATGAAACAAACTTTAATATAACCTTCTTTCACATGAAAAAGAAGAAGGCTTCAAAAGCCTTTTTAGCCTGCTATACAACAAATACAAATAACCAACACAAGATCAATGTTCGGCCGATATATCACAAAACTTCCTAAAGCTGAGAGTAGCTCCTAACTGGCCGAGTTAGGAGAAACTCCTAAAAATAAGGGGCGTATCAGTCCTACCTTTAACAAATTAACAAAGCATTTTAGCTCTAAAAGTAGCTTAGAGGTGATCCAGAGGACTCCTAAGTCACTAAGACCTGGTCACAGTCAGTAATGTGCTGCAGGTAATGGGCCTCATCGTGTCAGTGTTTTGTAAAAATAGAATGATATTAAACTTTTTAAACCATATTTTGATGGCAGCCATTTAATAAGGATTCAATCGGCTCACCAATAAATGGAAACAATCCAATCACACCAAAGATGACAGTTTACACAACTCTATGCTACTTGGGCACCGGAAAAATACTGTTTGCAGCGCTGATGATCTCAGTTCATTAAGTGCACATTAAATAATCACCAACTGCAATAAATACACACATAAAAATGATTGCATGGCCATTGCTGGATTATCCAGTAAAATCTATGCTATATGTAGAATTATCACAAAGTCTGACTTGTTTTGTAAGATGGGAAAATATCACATGCTGATTAACAAATCAATATTTTACTTTGTTTCATGTATGAAATCTCTGACACAGTTTATAAAATAATATGTTCCTCACTAAAAGTTGCTCTTAGCGGCTTTGTGAATAGCTTTAAGAGAAAACTCTTAGTAAGGAATTTTTAGTGCCATTTAGGACGACTCCCAGTAGGAAGATAAGATCCATTGTGGATCTGGCCCCTGTGCTTCCAGTCCGGCTTAGTGAATTTAACCAGCTAGTCAGTGCACATTAGCAAACAGAGCCACAGAAACCAATCGCTCTACTAAACCAATTGTCTATAGCGATAACAGAATTTTAGTGGAAGGCTGCTTAAAAACAAGCCCAGGTAGCTTGTCAACATCAGTACCGACTTTGTAATGGACACAGCTAAGGCAGCTACTTCAGTTGTGTGATCAGGGCAAGCTACTTTGTTGCTACAATGTGGAAAAAAATATATGCAGCCTACAGATAAATTCTGGAGAAACTTAATGTTTGAGCATTCACATCAGATTATGGTAAACTACTTTTTTCCTTACGCTGCTATTAGTGGGAAACACTACCGGGTTCTATATGGGAAACAAAAGACACTATATGTAGTCTCACTTAACATCTTCCTATGGAAATAAACAAACCCCAATGATTTAAATGGATAACTTATTTATTTCCAGAGGGTAAACTCACTAAATTCTCAGATATTTACAATAAAACTCTAGGTTCCATGTGGCAGTATTAAAATCTAATGTGCATGTTTATGCAAAATGTGAAACTAATATTCATAAACTACACAACTATGAGATGTTTCTGGAAATTCCTGCATCTGTACCACAGACCAAAGAACACACAAAGCTTTTGTTTATCAAAACAAAAATAATTTGGCAAGCAGAAAATGTTGTTCTTACCGGCCATTCTTGCCTACAAGAGTAGCAAGATATCCATGTCCATTTGTGTCATGGACAGTCTCTGTCATTTCCTGCTCATGAAATATGGACAGTAGACCAGGAACTGTCGAAGCAGAGTCAACTGGGAAAAGACAGAGGGTGGAGCAATGAAAACATTTAAATAATAATCCCTGTATACATTCTCTGCATCAGTGGTGAAGGAAGTACTCAGATCCTTTACTTATACAAAAGTAGCAACACAACAAAGTAAAAAATGCTCTATTACAAGTAACAGTACAATCAAAGTAATGCTTTAGTAAAAGTACATAAGTATTATTAACAAAATGTACTTAAGTATTTAAGTAAAAGTACTCATTATGCAGGTAGAATTAGTCGATTAGTGCGCATGCGCCAGCCCGCATGCTGCCTGTTGCCATAGCTCCGTCTCGTCGTCTTACTTTTTCCAACTTTTAGCTTTCCTTTTTCTTCCAAACTTGAGTAACTTGTGTGTAAGTGTAATTTAAACTACGCTCTTTACGAAAATGAGAGTAGAAACTGTTTTAGTACTTTTTTTGCCGTGGAACTTCTTCTCCTGCTACTCGGTCAGGGCACCGCTGCAGATCAGCTGTTTGGCCTCATTGTTTAGACCAGGGAACAGCTGATCGCGCTGAAGCCGAGCGGCATGGCACCCGGGACTACCGATGTCCCCACTGAGATCTGGAGGAGGACACACCGAGGATGCAGAGGTGGAACGAAGCGGCGAGGGAAGAGAGAGGGGTGCAGACAAAAGAGACTTAAGAACACGAGATTTAAGCCGTGTCTGCCTTCTCTCGTCATGGGCAACGTGAGATCACTGGCGAATAAAATGGACGAGCTAACGGTGTTAGCCCGGAGTCAGACGGAGTTCCGTGAGTGTAGTTTGATGTGCTTCTCAGAGACATGGCTACACCAGGATATCCCGGATCATAACGTTTCCATCGACGGCTTTCAGACTGTTCGGGCCGCCAGGGATCACACCGGGAGCGGTAAGCAGATAGGCGGCGGGCTTGCTGTTCTAGTTAACTACAGATGGTGTAACCCTGGTCACGTTGCTATCAAGCAGAGTATCTGTAGCCTGGACATTGAACTGTAAGCTGTGGGACTCCGGCCATATTATTTGCCACATGAATTTTCATATGCTATTGTTGTGGCTGTTTACACCCCCCCCTCTGCTAACCCGGCATTGGCGTGCAACGCCATTCACACCGCCATAGCACAACTCCCGCCTGCACTCATATTAATCTCGGGTGACTTCATCCATGTCAGTGTTTCAACAACACTGACTAATTTCACCCAGTATGTGAGTTGTCCTACTAGAGAGGAGAGGACACTGGACCCGCTGTATGCCAACGTCAAGGACGCATACAGCCCCACCCCCCCGGGTAGGTCAGACCACAACCTGGTTTACCTTAAACCCTGCTATGTGCCTCTGGTTAAAAGGCAGCCTGCGACCACAAGGACAGTGAGGAGATGGTCAGGGGAGGCCTATGAGACACTGCAGGAATGTTTTGAGGTGACAAACTGGAATGTACTCTGTGAGCCTCATGGAGAGGACACTGATGGGCTCACGGAGTGCATTACTGGCTACATTAACTTCTGCGTGGACTGCAATGTCCCAACTAAGATGGTCCATTGTTATCCAAATAACAAACCGTGGGTAACAAAGGAAATCAAAGACATCCTGAATGCCAAGAGGAGGGCCTTTACTGATGTGACCTTGTAATCCCTTATGAACCTTCACGTAGTTTGAGATCTTCGGGCAGGGGTCTCCTGTCTGTTCCTGAGTCCAGGATGAAAACTAAGGGGGAACAGAGCTTTTGCTATCAGGGCCCCGAGGCTCTGGAACAACTTGCCCGAAGAAATTAGGTTGTCTGAGTCAGTGTCTTCGTTTAAGTCTCTTCTCAAAACACATTTTTATCTGAAAGCATATCCTGATTTTACCTGAACTGGCTGTTTATTTTACGGTTTATTTTATTGCTTTTCTGTATTTCATGTGTTTTATTTCTTTATATTTCGTCATGCACTGTGTTATTTTATTTTTCTTGTTGTGAAGCACTTTGTACTTTGTTTTGATAAGTGCTCTATAAAGTTTTATTTATTTATTATATCATTATACTTTATACTGTTTGATTATCACTAAATTATTACAGATGGATTAACATGTAAGCAGCATTTTAATGTTGTAGCTGGTCATGGCTGAGCTAATTATAACTTTAACTATTATACAGTTGGGTAGTTTAATGTACTGTAACACAAAGCATTGTATTTTACATGCTCATTATAGCATTTTAAAATAGAAAAATTAAATTAAATTAATCTGCAACGTAACAACTAGGCAACTAAACTACAACTAAACTATATGAAGCAGTTAAAATTTTCTAATACTACTTTCACTTTTCCATCACTAACACAGAGAGATGTAATTCAAAACCTAGATGTAACGTTAGTTCACTTTTTATCATCACATAATCACATATCTCATCATCAGTGACTAAACTAACACTCCGTAGGTTGCGGTATAAGAGATCGGTCTCACTTGAACCAGCCTCGGCAGCATCAGCCCACTATTCGCCTTTTCGGGTCGTTAGATTTCAACACATAAAACTACAATAATGGCGGAAACTGCGCCACATCCTGTGCGACAGTGCTGGGTTGAACATACTTTATTCACATTGTTAGCCAGAGAGGTATTGAGCCGCTGTCCAAGTTTAAAAAAATTGTAACGTCTAACAACACACGACCATGCAAATGACAGTAACATTAAATATTTCACCTACAACAACTTTCAGTTTTGAACAACAACTTGTCAAAAAATAAATAAATAAATAAATATATATATATATATCATTATCAGCCATGTTTCACCCAAATCAATATAACGCTACTGTTTTGAAGGGCAGTGACAGACTAACGTTAGCAGGTTATTATTAGCAGGCTAGCCAGCTAGCTAGCATGCAGCACTGATGCAGTGACTGTAACCTGAACGCACTGACTGTATTCAGCCGCTCATCGCACTCATCTTACCTGCCGTAGAGAGGTTGAAGTCGAGAGTGTAATGTCGCAGTGCCATGTCTGAGTGCAACCGTCATCCATGCCTGGAATAGACGGGCTGCGAGTAATATCTGCAGAGACAGAGGGAGGGCCCTGCTACCACTGCTGCTACCAAACCGCCCACTACACTGCTACCACTGCAGCTACCAAACCGCCCACTACAATAACCAAACCAGGCGTGGCTACTGGCCACGCCAACGGAGTATGCAGTGACGGGCGTAAAAGATAAGACGAGAGAGATATCTTCCTCGTCTTTGCACTGGCGCAGTACGCGGACTGGTGAAAGGGTATGGAAGCCTATAGAGGACTATGTTAAAATTTTCATTCATTCATTCAACCGTTATTTAAATCTGGAGGAATCATTAAGGGCATGCCCTCATTTTCAATGATGTCAAGAGTACAAAACAGAATAAATACACACAAAAAATAATTAACAAGAAAACAAATAAAAGGACAGCAACACAACACAGTTAAAAACAATTATGCAAAATGATAATGTAAACTTGAAAATAAAAATGTATTGTTATTCCACAATAGCATTATAATTTTCCACTTATGTATGTGTTATTTGTATCTGTTATGCTATGTGAGCCAGTGGCAAGCAGTGGCGTGCCACATCTAGGATGGTGTGGGGGTCAAGGAAAGCTGAAGTCTGGGCAACTTTATGGTAATGAGCTATGAAACGGTTTGGCGGCAACCAATAGGAATTTAGAAGTCCACTCGAGAGAATTCCGGAGAACACAAGTGTGTAAACTTTGGTTCTGACCAAACAGTCAACAGGATGATCTGAAATAAGTTGACATTTCCTTACATGACTGGACAGCATGTGCACCTACTAGATTCAGTGTATGCAATGCGCAGGGTGGAAACGTGGCCATAGGATTTACTTGCATAATTTGGGCTTGCACACTTTTAACTCTTCCCGACATATTACTTCCAGCATCATACCCTTGTCCACGGCAGTCAGTGAGGTCGATTCCATGCCTTTGAAGAGATTCCTCTATCATGCTGGTGTTTTCTTTTCCTGTCTTTTTTGCAAAGTCTACAAACTCAAATAACTAAAATGTTTGTTTATTGTCCATCCTTTGCCATGTGCGTCATCGTTAGACACATACCTCAGAAGCAGGACGTTTTGCTCAACATGTGATATATCTGGGGTGGCATCACATATTATAGAGAAATAGATTGACTGCCGTCTTTCCCCAAGAATGGTGTTGAGAGCGTGATTTCCACACAGTTCAATTAATTCATTCTGAGAGCGCCACAAGAGCCGTTCCCCTCGCTCATGCTCTTGCATGACAGAATCATATTTTGCAATAAGCTCGAGTAGCCCTAAAAAATGTCCATTATGAACATCACCAAGCTCATTGGTGTCCCCTCTGAAAGCTCGATTTCTAGATGCTAAAAACAGCGGTACATCTAATAATCTTTCCAACAAAGCCATGTTTTTTTCCATGTGTGTTTGGAATTCCTTTTGGAACTGGCCATCAACACCTGTGCCATGTATCAGGGAATGCTGTTGATTCTGCCACTTCCAGTAGGAGTGTTTATGTGGACTGCTTTTTCATGCGCTGGTAATTTACTGTAGAGTTTCTGCCACTTCCTTGAGGACACCCTTAACCAGGGGTTCTCAACCTTTTCTAATTCAAGGCCCACTTATTCATACTTGTAATGGGCCAGGGCCCATATAAATTACAATAATAATAATAATACAAATTATTTTATCTATTCTATTCTAATAATCTACTATATAGTATGTAGGTTCTGGCAGTCAAAGAAGGTTGCTGCAAATGTGCCTGTTCAAAATATTAAAACAAAATCTTTTTCAAAAAAGTTCATAATGACATACTATCTGGAAAATGTATTTTTCATATATTGAATTAATTGTATTGAATGGACACAGGATTAAACAAAACAGAATTACGTTTTTTTCAATTTCATTACAAATGAAGTACAGATTATCCAATGATACACGGACCGAACTATTACATTTCCAATGACTGAAAACTATTTTCTTATCTTGTGTGTGCGTAGGATTGTTTTATGATCAGTCATTCACATCACATATAATTTTGAACAGGCACATTTGCGGAAACCTTCTTCATTGGGCAGCCGGTATGGATTGGGCACTGACATTCACCACACTACAGCCTACCGGTTAGCTTACCTGTTTAATTGACAGCAAAAGAAATATGGAAAAGAAAAGGCAATAGGTAAAAGAATAAAGACAAATAAAGGGATAAAATAAATAAATGACATTATATAAAAATAAATAAATAAAAACATACAGACAAAATAGAGAATATATACAGAAATAAATTAACAATTATATATGAAAATGCTTATTATTCTTTTAGATTTTGTTATTTGTCATTATATTTCCACATTTATATATTCTTTTATTTATTTCTCTTTATATTTCAAAATTATTTTATTTACTTATTTATTCTTTTATTTATTTCTCTTTATAGTTCTACATTTATTTTCTTATTCTTTTACAGATTTATTATTCTTTATGGCACTCCTGTGATTCCATACATACAGGTGGTTCAATGTAAGTTCTTTGATAACCATCACTTTTATCCATTTACATTTATTCTCTCTGTTGTGAAGCAGGACAACTTAAACTGAAATAGCTTAATATTTGAATATTTTACTATACACACACTGTGATGTGTACAGGTATAAACATGTAGTAATAAATATATATATTTATATGCTAAGATATATATATATGCTGAGATGTAAACAGGTTGTAAACAGTAAGTAACCACGTATGTAAGCAGATGGAGCCAGTGCAGTAGAATAGGTATGTACAGTACCAGTAAGTATAGTATAAGTATGAAAGTAGTCTAGGTTATTAGTAACTGATTTATGTTTGAGAATATATGAAAAAGTATGAAGAAAAGCAAGTAAAATTGACAGATTTTCACTTCAGTTTTATTATTATTATTTAGTTAAATGGGCTCAAATAGACATAAAATACATTTGCTTTTAACCTAACATAGGTATAAAGATCAGTATCAGCTGGATATTTGAAAGAAACACAGTACATGCACACAAGTTGATGATGCTGAGATGATGCAGAGTGCTATAGCAAGCTAATTTCTCCACAGTCAAAGGTCGTAACTGTAACTAAATGAAAAATCTGATGCAGATCTATTTTAATCCATTCAAGGTTATAAAATAAGCATAATGCTCCTACAACATTATGTAGAAATGGTACACAAGTGTGTCATGTTGCAAATCTCTATATACAGTACCCATGGCATAGTTAACATATATGTTCCATTCATGACTTGTGTCAGTTTAAAACACATAGCATATTATGCATTCTCACAAATTCTTATCACATTCACAATCACTGATAGTGTTGATAATGCACATACAAGGGGTGGGCAATAAGCACATAATTATCACAGTGTCCATATCACAACATAGGTGTTACAGTATATACTAAAGAATTCAACTTTTTACTTTGCCTTGTTACTAAAAAGTTATACTGGTGGTCACACTGTAGCGTCAAATGTAATCAAATGTTACAAAATATTAATATGTAATTTAAAAGAAATGTTCTCAAGTATTGAATATGTCACACCCTTAGCAGGGATTCAGACCAAAAACAGCCCTGCATTAAAACAATGCAGGGGGATGCGTTGTCTATTTGGTTTTTAATTATAGTATATTTTGGTACAATAGTGTCTAAGTTTAGTATCTTTTGGGTCTAATACAACATTATATGCGGTTTCTAATTACAGCATAATTTAGGTGTATGGTGTCTAATTAGGGTATAACTGTGTTTGTTTACTGTTAATAAAGAACATATTATTTCTAGTTTCTGTCTAATTTAATACAAAGTACGGCTTATTACGTCTTATTAGTGTACAGTAAAATAAAGCGCGACCCAAGCTTGCTATGTCAGCTTAAAAGGTGAGGATATATGTCAATGTTGTGTTCCGCTGCCTCCCAGGGCCAAAGAATCAATTATTGCAGATTTGAAGTATTGACTGAATTGACTGAACAACTTTTTTTCCTCAAAAAGCATCTTGATTTGGAGGCCTTCATATAATTCTGTTATTTTGACAAATCATGATGAAAATGAAGTAAGTTTTCAGCATCATTAAAGCTGATCATAGCTTCCAAGCAGCACATAATTAAAAAGTAAATCCACCACAATCAAAAGCATCAAAATCAGAGTCTGCCACTTCAAAGTCAAAGCTGTTAAAGTGAGGGGAGTCGAGTGCGGGGCCACCGGTGTGGTACGCTCCTGCTGGTCCCATGCCAGAGAAATCTGTGTCAAGTGGCAGGTCAGGAGCTTTGGCTTCCAGATTAGAGAGCGAGCATGCACCGAGGTAACCCATTGCAGAGGAAGCAGCAGCCCCTCCCATCAGCAGATAAACCGCCCTCACTGCTTGGGCATTACTGATAGTGCCATGACGCAGACACCCTACTGAATGTGCACCTCCTTTGTAATACTTTGAACGTGGAGAATTCCTGCCTGTTGGATTAAGAGGTTGGGGAAAAAACAAACATAATTTTTTGACATGTCATTAACACAAGTCAAACATGTGCAGCTCACAGAGCAAACTGTTTAACTGTTTACCCTGAGCACACACCCTAAACTCACCTTTCTCCCTTGGGGAAGCACAGGTCATGGGTCCGGGGGAGGATGCCTCTGTGTCGCTGACTGGTGGAGTTGGTGGATCTTTGTCCAGGATTTGCTCAGGCACCAGATCTTGGAGAGTAATGCGTGGTGGTGGCACATAATGTCGCTTACAAGGATTGAGAGGTGATGAGAGACTCTGTAGAAAATAAAATACGAGTTCTCTTAAGGAAAAATATGGGTTTGCTAAGAATTACAGTGATTGATTAAAAGACTAAGAAATCTCTAAATGATAAATATATTCTCTGTTCAACATTTACAAGATGTATTGGAACAAGGTTTTGTACAGACCTTCATGGTTCCCACATGATGTAACCTAATGATCCCCCGACTTTCCCTCTAGTGCCACCATGTGGTTCACATTTGTGGTTTTGAGTAAAATGTCTCAACAATTATTGGATGTATTGCGATGAAATTTGGTTCGGGGGGGGGGGGGTGCTGTTAGTTAAACTTTGCAGTCCAACTCTGCTTAAATTTAGATTTGTATTGGTGTATTTAGATTCTAAGGTGGCCTGTCTGCCTGCACAGAGAGCAGCTGCGCACACACCCCTTGGATCGGGTTGTGGGTTGCCAGGTTGCGGTGACAGATGGGTTGAAATTGTATGTAGTGTGTGGATTGTGTGTGCAGATTGTGTTTCATAGACGATCTGGCAATTTGGGTGACGTCAGACAAACATCCAAAACTTGGATCCCTGTATTCATAATAAAGTTTGAGGGCCATGTAAATTGAGTTTCCCGGGAGAAACAACAAAACGGTAGGGTGTTGGTAGACGGCCTTGAAATACAAGAAACCCAGGAACCCAGGAGTGTTGGCAGGTATGCTCAGACCTCTTGATTAGCCCAGCCCACAACCTATTGTTTTAGGCTACCACTGTAAGTAATGTAAAAAAAAAAAAAAACCTTCTCTGAAAGACGATCTGCAGAAGAGTTCACATGACTGCTGTGAACTCTTTCTCTGCTACACAGTGAAATGCTCATCATAACCATCTGTATCTTCTGAAAAATATTATTTTCTATTCTAGTTATATTTTTTTCTTCTACACCCTTCAGTTTGTCCAATACTTTAGTTTATGACCAAATACCAGCAAAACTACCTGTACTTTGTGTTTAGTGCTAATTAGCAAGTTAGCATGCTAACACACGAAACTAAGATGGTGAACATGATGAACATTATACCTGCTTAACATCAGCATGTTAGCATTGTCAGGCATGTTGTAATGCTGATGTTAGCATTTAGCTTAAAGCACCACTGTGTCTAAGTACATCCTCACAGATCCTTTAGCATGTCTATAAACTCTTCCAAAACAATTACCTCAACAAATACAGTAGGTCTTAATAACTCACCTTTTTCACTTTTCTCAGCATATTCAGCCATTGACTAAAAAGTGATAAAAAATATTATTACCTCCATACAAATCATACATCCATCAGTACATCAATTAAAGTACATACCAATGAAATAACTTTGTAGGTTGCAGGATGGAATGTGCTGTATTTGTGCCTCTCAGGCTAGCACACTTTCTGCTACACAATACTGGGTATTGTTGTAAGACGAAGGTAAGCAGAAATGAAAAAATTAAAATCTGGGATTGGGCTTTTTTTTCTTGTCAAATACGTAAATAGAGGAGTGGGGGAGTAGATGGGCTTTATGTGATTAAATAAAAGAAATAGTTCAACATTTTGGGAAATAACCTACACTTTTTAGCATTCTTGCGAGAGTTAGATGAGAAGATTGGTGCCACTCTCATATTTGTCCCGTTAAAAATGAAGTCTAGTCTGGCTCTGTCAAAAGGTTAAAAAATCACCACCAGCACCTCTAAAGCTCACTAATTAACACAATGTATCTTTTTTTTATTCTGTACAAAAACAGAAAAGTAAAAACTACAAGTTGCAGTTTTACGGAGGCTATGTGCCAGACTATTTTTGGCTGGAACCAGTGACTTCCCATACTCTCCTCTTGTCGTTTTTACACTTCGGTGTAACCCGGCTAAGCTGTTTCACCCTGTTTCCAGACTACCAGACACGAGAGTGGTATCAGTCTTCTCATCTAACTCTTGGCAAAATGTGAAAAAGCGCGTTTCTCAAAATACTGGAACTATTCCCCTGACTAACTAGTGGTAAATTTGAGAAATTGCACCACAAACTTTAGTTGAATCCAAGATGTTGACAGTATATTGGAACAAAGCAAAATAATCAGTAGAGAAAGCACAGTGACCACCAGACCTGCAGTCTGCAGGAGTTTCAGCCAGCAGCAGCAGGTATTTATTCTGAGGGAGGATCAGAGCAAAGCAGCAATCCCTGCATCCACCAGAGGGTAACTTAGGCAGATCTAGTATCTCCTTGCCTTCCACAATTGCCTCACAACTGCTCTGCAATAGTACAAGCTGGTCAGGGGGAGATGATGCATCATGGCACACAAGGAGACTGCCCTCAGCTGTTAGGAACAGAAACCTCTTCTTCCACTGTTTGAAAATAAATCCACCTGGATAAGAGAAGCAGGTTGGAAATAACAGACAATAGTACTGAATAGTCAATGGTACTTGTTGGAGAAATGATGCTGTGATAAACATTTCTAATCATAATAACCCAACACCAAAAGCTTGTTGACAATATTAAGCATGATCACAGTTTATCATGATAGCAGTAGGAGCAGTGTACAGATGGATTAAAGCACGAACACTCGGTTCTATCATCCCCACAGATTATAGGCAGTCAGATAGTTGGAGGATCAAGGGGCTGTGGATGTGGTGCTTAACCAATCAGACAATGTTGACCAGTGTGTACATCTGTCTAGATCTAACATAATCACACACACACATCTGGATTTACTCATTCTCTATACAGTACATATAGTAAAAAACACATGGACACACTATATTAAAGCACATAACAGAATTACAATAGCAAGAGCTGGTGAAAAAAGAGCAAGAGAAACAAGAGCAACTGAGATTTAGTCCGCTATACTAATCTTTTTAGTGTATTTTCAGCTACATTTTGAGATTATGTTTTTATCATGGTTTGCCACACAGCTGTGGTTATTAAGTGCAAACCATTTCATAATGCTCTATATTTATTTTGGAAAAAATATCATTCAGTTTTAAAAAAAATCCTGATAATGGATGATTTAGAGGAGAAAATCATTAAGATTCTTTTCTCAAAACCATACTAGGTTTTAAGAGCATTGCTAACTCTATTAATAATATTATAACATGTTGTAATGTGTCATTTTAGGAACAAAGCTCTAATGAGTTTGAGCAAACACAAAATACATTTATCATCCTACTGAGCAATTATTCAACATAATCACACCTCCATGATGCTCAATGTTTTTATTCTAACAGGGCAATATAAACAAGGTCAGCAATTTTAGGTGATTAAGTGTGATAGTGAACAGACATCTAATTTGAAAATTACTATAAAATCTACTGAGAACTGCAAAACTATCCTATAGCTTGTTATAAGAGAGGCAATATTTTTTGTCACCGCAGCTGTAATGATGATTGCTCAGTGAAGATGAGGATCATCACTCACCATACATCCTGAGCATCCCATGGTGGATCCCCGAGACGTTCATGTTAACGGTCGATGTATCCCAGTCTCACAGGCTCAGAGAGAAATGTTTGAGGACAGGATGGGTGAAAAGCACGAGGCTCAATGTGAGTTTTAATGCTCAGCCTTAATCCCCATTCAGCAGGGATGTTCCACTGGGCCAAAATGGGCTGTGATGAGATGTTATACACAAACTGTTGTAGTGTGTCCAGAGTTACTGTGTAAAATGACTTATCAGCATGATTCAACAGTTTTTTTTTAATTTAAATATTTCTCTTTAAAATCAATTCAGTTTTACATACACAGAATTAAAAGTAATTTTGATCAATCCATCACTGTGAACACTGTCAACAGTAGCCAGAACATCACTATGGCCCCAATATGCACCTTTATTTTTTTTCGCTCTAATTTATCTTTCAATAGTTCCACAGCAGTTATGAAAAGACGATGAAATGGCTGCATTTAGATTAGGTCATGTTGAGTCCTTTCCTGTGCAATTTATTGTCTTGTCATCTGTAATCCTGCACATTTAGCTAGCTGTTATCCAGTCAGACTACAATATTGAGTACTATTAACATAAACATTTATTGAAGAGAAAATACATTAATTGTAAAAATTGCAGATTTGTTAAAACATACCAGGGTTGTAAATGTAGCTCAACTGTAGATAACCTTCTGTGCAAAAGTGCCAACTGACAATTTAATTTAAATACCTTTTGATTACCACTTTATTTAGTAGTATATATTTATTGAACCATAATTGAATCCATACTCTAAATAATGCAAATTAGGACCCACATTTAAGGATTGACAGACAGGACACTGTATATCACATCACTACTGAGCACATAAATACATTATACATATAGTATGATGCTAATGAGTACAAGATCAAATCAATGTCACATTCTTATACAGAATTTATTCATCATCTCAGACTTTAAATTGTCTTGAAAAACAATAAATAAAATAATTTAAATTCAAATATATATTTATGCTACAGTATCTGAAGAAAACTAAACATAGGAGAAAAACACTCACTGAGACATAAATATGCTAAAGTGAAACTGACATAAGAATCACAAAAGAAATATATGATGAATTTGAAGAAAACTATTGATTACATATAAAAACAGAAAGGCAAAGTGTAAAGCTAACTTTCTAGCTAACTACATTCTGTTACGTGTGCTTGTTGATGCAACTTGTGTTACTGCTTAGGCATTTTATTACATTCTCACATAAACAGTGGTTTTATCCTCTCCTTCTCAATGGACAACAAAAGAAAACTAATTTATGGAAACCCATAATGTCCCTAAATTGGTGAATGAGGCAACATTTTTAAGCAATTTGACATATGTTTAAATAAATGACTAAACTTGGCGTGAATACCATTTGCATATAAAAAGTATCTTTCTTTTCTGACAGTTTCTTGCCAGCCACTTCAAGGACACTGCAATTTCTTGCCATCTGCTAAAGATGATGTTTTTGCAATGAAAATTGCTTTGCTTGGAAGTTACCAAAGTTTCTTTTAATGTTCATGTTGCTAATAGTTCAAGAAAAACATTTTTCATGACAAAATCAATTTGTTGTGAAATTTTGTCAGGAATGATGAACAAAAGTAGCAGTTCAATAGTTTTCATTTTCCCTCTGTATGTGTAAAGTACTTGTTGGCTAAGAAAGTTGATCCTCATATTGCTTTCTAAAACAGTCTCCAGCAGGGAAGAAGTCCCAGCAACGCTCCTGGTACATCTTCCACACATACGACTCCTAAAACAGAGGATGTAAGGAGAACACAGCAGACTCTGTGTTATCAGTGGGAATAAAACAACAATTAAAAAACTGTAATAAAACAATTCAGACTGACCTGCCCAGTGTGCTCTGTCTCATCTTTGTTGATAAGGTACATTAAGAAGAACCTGAAAAGGACTCACATGTTATATCTTCTCATTTGTACATGCACACATACATGCATACACACACAGTAACACAGTGGAGGTACACTCACATGTAATTGGCCAGGTTGTGCTCATCTAAAGTGTGGGTCTCAAACCCGTGTGGTGTTGTATCAAAGTAGTCACTTCCAATGCCACATATGAAGCATTTTGTCTGCACAAAAAAAGTGATGAGGATTAAAGTCCCGTTGTGCATACATTAGGTACAAGTGTCAACTTAATATATTATACTGTACCTCCATGTCTTCCTTGACCTGCTCTTGTTGGTCTCGGAGTTCTCCAAAGGCATCAATGATCAGACCTAGAGCATTTGTACAGTAACATTATAATTAGAGGTGTTTTTAAAATCTGTCCCAAACATACCTTAAAATCCCTTTCCTATATCAACAGTTTCAAGTAAGTCCCCAAAAGTTCCTTTTTTTCTTACTTGTAAGTTCACTCCAATGTTAGTACCCAAGGACATGACATGACATTTGAAAAGTGTCTTCCAGGCCAGCACTGTCTTTACCCTGAATAATGGCCAGCAGAATGACAATGACAAAGAAGAAGAACGTTATATCGAAGACCACTCGATAAAGCTCGTATTCATCTCCAGCAGGATCCTCGATCTCATCTCCAATGCCTCCACCAGCACGCACACCCACGTACATGTGGAACAGGTAACACTGTAAATTAAAGAAATCATTTGGTTAAGTGGTGGAGACATGAATGTATCAAAGTGCACATTTTTATATCAACTGTAACTTACAGTCATCATGTCGTCACATTTCATATCTGGTTCATCTTCATCCTCACTCTTGTTGTAAAACTTGCGGAAGAAATTGAAGGCAACTACAGTGTAAAGGTACACCACCACAGCCAACAAGCCCACTGTCATCATGAGCTAGCAGAAAGAAGAAGGAAACAGGCGTTAGTACACTCAAACTGAAGCAAAATTCATACTATTGAGTTTCTTCGGCACTTGCCTGTTTGCCATTGTGTGTGACTGAGGACAGGATAGTGCGCAGAGTCTTGACACCCATGGCAATATCCAGCAAGTGGCAGGCGAAGAAGAAGTTGTTGTAATGGCCGAGCAAAGACATTATCGTGTACCAACAGAGATATAGGAAAGTCTACAAAGAGATAACAAGGAAGGTTATTTCAGTTCTTAGAGAAAAGGTCATGTTCATATAAAATAGTATAGTACTGTATAGTATAATGTATTGTGCAATATACAAGTAAATATGGGTTTGCTTACACCGTCTGTGAACACAACGCCAAATTTCCAGATCTGGTACTTGATGTCAATGGGGGTCATCCTAAAAAGATACAATATTGGTTGATATCTATTTTAAATTATTAGTTTGAATTTTGAAGAACAATATCTAATCTTTGTTAGTTAAATATGTACTATACCATGCAAACACAGAGTTGTCTGGTCCCTCCTGTTTCTTCTCATGTTGTTGACTCACATCCAGGGAGGCTAAATCAACACCCAGGAGTTCAGCGATTCTTTCTCTGCCATAAATGTCTCCGTACTTATCCAGAACCTGGCCACAGACATTACATTACACATGAACATGCTCTACAGAGCCCATTTTAAAACCACCAAAATCGAACAACTCACCTTTCGTTTGACAAATTTATCCCAATAGTTGTTTGGGAAGGAGCTTTGAAAAAAGGGACATAACTGATTAATTAAATTAAGAAAAAAACCTGTTGTTATTTGAAATGGTTTTACCGTGTGCCTACTTAATCTTGACACTATTAAGAAGCATGATATACATACGGTGTATTCAGAACGAGTCGGTCCCACTGGCCCTTAATGTCATCATCCTCAGGCTGCTCAGTGATGTAGAGGCCGTCAAACTCCAGCTTTCTTGCAAGTTCTTTCTCCCTTTTAAAGATCACCAGTGGAATCTGACAAAACAATTGCAAATGCTGTTTAAATGAGGTATGCAAGTTTTTGGAATCATTTTCTGGTATAAGGCAGAACATGGTTCATAGTGCAAAACAACAGTTTTTCAAAAATCTGTCAATCATACCTTGAGGCAGTTGTAGCCAATGATACAGATGAATGAGATGACTGTGTGCAAGGCGGCAAGGAAGGCCAATGTGGGCTGCATGTAGCCAGTGCTCTCCTCTAAATAGAAATACATTGGGACGTCTTCCTCGTCCTCATCTCCTCCTTCATTCATTCCAGATCCCTCAGCCTCTTCCCCTGAGCCTTCAAACAACCCAGAGCCTTCGAACAGCCCGCTTCCCTCCGACAGTCTAGATCCTTCCATGTCCTCTCCCTCAGGCGGGGTGTCAGACACCTAAACAAAACAGAACAATGTGGAGACAAGACAGCTTGGCACAGCGGAACTTTCTTTGACTGAACCTCACAGACAAAAAAAAAAAAAAGAGTACTTAATTATGGGTATTTCCTTTAATACAAGCATGTAACACTAGTGAGAGTGTATTATTGAGTAGTTGAGTACAATGTAATCATTCATATACAAAATGATCTTTTTACCTTATAGAACAGCAGAATGAAGTTCAGGGCAAATGCGAGGAACAGAGCCAGAAAACGCAGGTTGTAGAAGTTTCTGGAGAGGTAGTTCTACAAAAGGGAGATGAATATTTTCAGCTGATTAGTGAGTCGGTAAGTGCAGAGTGACATTGAAATTATGCTAGCAAATCAATTCTGAAACAAATACTAGCAAATGTGTCACCATAAATTTATTTCTTTGGGTTTCCAGCTCAGTCCAGATTTGAAAACCTCCTTCCCTTTTTGGCTTCTTTTCTTTTTTTTTCGCAGATTTCTTTGGTTCTTCTGGCTTTTCTTCCTCCTTGCTCTGGGATTCTTTCTCTGCTTTCTCTCCAATTTCAACACTGACAACCAAACACAGTAGGGTTATTGTTTCATTTCTATATTTTATCAAAATCAAATCATCACACACTAGGGCTGTCACTGCTGCAGATGTGCAAACCTTTTTGCCATCAGTCTGCCTATGTCTCTCACATCCCCTACAGAGAGGCCCAATTCTACCCTGTATAGTCATACTACTACAAGTGTATTGTACATTATATGCTGGTAGTAATGTTGATGGTGCAGTATTTTAGCAGTTAGCACAAGAAATTGCTGCATGAAAATGATCCAAGGCATGTACCAAAGCTGTGAATTCAGAACACAAACATCAAACCATCCCAAATTGTTTGAGTAAAATATTCTTATCTACAGTCTTGGCTAAAAAGTCTAGTCTGTTATCTAGAACCGTGACAGAGAGAAGATATGTTGAGAGCAAGTAAATGTAGACAAGAAAATAGCTCAAGACTCTTACTCAGCCTTTTCAGGCTCTGGAGGAGGTTCCTCTACAGGAACAGGTTCAGGTGGTTTCTGGCTTGCATCAGTCTCTTCTGGTGGCTGTAACAAAATAAACACAAACACACACAATAGCCAGCCACTCTTTAGCCTTCCCTTTTTATTTTATTTTTTAAAAACATTCTTTCTTTTAGTTTAACAACTATACTGTACAAGATTTGATCTTTTTCTTTTTCTGTCTTAATTTTTGGGAGATGTCTGTCAATAGTAGTGTACATTTAAAACTAGATATCCAACCACTGAGGAACTGGATTAATAGCCACCCAAAGAATTAGCTAATATATAACATTTTATTCACCTAAGGTGCAAAAACCTCACCATTTTCCTCTTTGTTATGGGAGTTCCTTCAGGAGTTGGAGGTTCAACAGGTGACTCTACACCCATGTCTCCAAGTCCACCTGGAGCATCAATACCTGGTATCCTCCCACCCTCTTTTTCCTGGGTATCCTCTTCTTCCTCCTCTCCACTCCCAGTCTCTCCAGTGTCCATTACACCTCCAGTGTCTTGTTCTTCCCCTGTCCTTGGCTCCCCTGGTCCATCTCCATGCACATCATCCTGCGTGGGGTCTGGCATGCTTGCTAGAATCTCAGTCACAGTGATATTTTTAGCTCCCTCCACTAAGCCACCTCCAAACAGTGTTTGCCAGATGATCATAAAGAAGCCTTTGCACACATTGTAAATGAAGTGTAGTATACTCATTAGGATGGTCCAGAAAAAAGTGGACAAAGCCACTACAATCTCCTTGATGCTCATCTTTCTCACTCTGCGATACTGTCTGCGAAGATTACGGAAGGTGAAAATGCTGAGGAAGCATAACATGCTGTTTATGAAGTCTGCAAAGGCAGAGCTTGATTCAGGCTGCCCTTCCTCTCCATTACTATCCTCATCACCTCCTCCACTTGCCCCCCCTCCTGGTCCTCCCTCACCTCCAACTTCATCTCCTTCGTCATCTTCTTCCCCCTTTTCCTCTTCCTCCTGCTCTGAAATTTGTGAGGCTATATTCATCTCAAAGATGGTGTCCTCACAGAAGTTGACAAACATTTCCATCTTCTCTGATTCACCACCCTCATTGACAACATCAAAGATAAACTGTCGTTTGGACTCTCTGACCTGGGGCATCTCCCACTGTTTGCGGTTTACTTCACTGATTTCAAAGTAGATGCGCTCAATCTTTCTGCTGGCGCCCATTATTTCAATACGGCCCAGGAAGGGGCGGAAGTAGTTCAGTACACTCTCTGCTTGTTCTAGGAAGTTCTGTAGCCTGGTGTCATGGGGGACGTGCTCAGACAGGTTGGTGAGTAGCACTGCGATGTTGAACCCGATGTCCTTGGCAGGTTCCTGGAAGCGATTGGCAAACTCCTCATAGTGGATCATGTCATTCTCATCTGCTTCTGAGCAGGACAAAAGAAACTGGATCTCAGAAGGGGAATACTGTTTCTGACTGTCCATGGCCTTCTGGAAGTCCTTCTTGGAAATCAGCCCTCGGGGGTCTGTGACGTAATCACGGAAAGCATCCGAAGCCACAATGTCTTTCAGTTTGAGGAACATGTCAAAGAACTTCAGGATCATCTCCACGTTGCTGGAGGACTCTACCAACATGTCTACCATCTGGCGGGCAATTGTACCATTTACCACGTTTCCTGAATAATACAGAGTAAAATTCAAACAGAGGTTTGAAAAGGACAAGATGGAAAGAGATGAAACATTTTGAAAACTAAACAACAGATGAAAACACTTTTACCCTCTAATAGCGAGAGCAACATAACAACCATGTCTTTCTGCAGGTCAAGAAGCTCCTTCAGCAGACCGATCTGGCTTGAGTCCTGTGACCATAAAAAGATGCACAAGATCTTACAGTAATGACAACAGATCTTATATCATTTAAAATATAAAATATAAGGGGTTTACATAGATTTATAGAGATGCAATAGTCATTGGTGAAGTGGAAAACACAAGTCAAAAGTGTCAAGAATTATCACACAAAATTATTTCAACATATAGTAATCCAATTACTTGTTATGATAGGAGGTGTACATTCAAGATAATGTGTGTTGCATACACTCACATTCACAACAAAGAGGGTGCTGCAAAAAGAAGTTAAATAACCTCATGCTGAGAGAATTTGTAAAAATGGATTAGAAAAACTTGAATGTCTCCTCCAGCTTTACATAAATTCAGGTTTCAACGCATTTGTTAATTACTTAATAATTCTCATATTATTATTTCTATATTTCTGTATATGTAAACAAAAGTTAAATGTCAGCTAAGTCTATCTAAATAGTAATTAAATGAGCATTAGATTTAATAGCTGAAACTTTTATGACACAAACGGACATCTTGGGACATCAATAAAGATTACATGTGCAACACTGTTGTCTCCGCCTGTGCAACGAAAATATTGTAAACAAACACTGCACCACCTGCTAATTCATTATTTAATTCTTTAATCCTTCATCCAGAGAAACAGGAACTTTTTTGATGCCACTGACCTGATCTTATTCTCTTCATATGGTTTGTGTTTGGTCATACATAGCCTCATCCTAAATATGCCATGGATTGCTATGAACCGTAACAGAATTTCAATTGGAAGATGAATTGAATTACATGAAATACATGTTCAAATATATACACTATACAAATAATACTAATGTTATATTATATACTAATGTTATATCAATGCTTAAATAGTGTTATAACCAAAGCAACACAGAAGCCACAAAGCAACATAATACAAATGAAAGGCATATTCCTTCAGGTTAATTATTAGTGAATGAAAATGGCAACAGAATTGTAACCCCTGTTAAATGTGTGCACACAAAGTGGATGTCACATTAAAATGTATATTCCAACACCAAATAATCTCATATTAAAGTGTGTACTTCAACAGTGGAGGTTAAAAGTCGGTCCCACTCTCAGGAAGTTTTGTAGTCACCTGCTTCTTTGTTATGAATTAATTGATTCAGCAAAAACAATGTTTGTTGTTAATTATAATATTGTTGGTTTTAAAATTCCTGGTGTTGTACATAGTACCCATAATTGCTTAACAAGGCAAAATGCTTTGTAATAAGGAGAATACTACTGTGTCTGGAAATATATGTTCAATATGTTATTCTTGTGGCCTAATGTGGTATAGCATACATAGGCAGGCGTGCCTCAAGATTTTACTGTGATCATACCTTCATCCAAGTATTCTCTTAGGATGTGTTCGTGTGTGATAATTTCTCCATTTTGATTTGACATTTGTACTAGAATTATACAGTAACTTGGTGTGCCTTGGGAGTTAGCTACAGTAATGTGTAACTGCAGAGTGGGGAAAGGTTTAGGTCTCACAGAATACATTATTTTCTTATTTCTGTCTGATTTATGACACACAAGTGGATGTCTACCTGATTTTTAAAAATGCTGAACCTCAGTTTAATACTCTTTGAAAAGCCATCAAAAATAAAATTCAACATCAAGACAGATTCTGGCTATAAGGTCAAATAAGTAATTGGTGGTCATATTGAAAGAACTAGTTTCAGGGAGAAAAACACATTCCAAAATATACTAAAAAAGGTCAAATATGTGGTTTAATGACCTGAGTGGTATATAAAAGTTCTGAGAGGTTTTTCCATTATTGCCTTACGTTTTTACTTAATGGAAAAAATGGAACATAAGTTCGGGTTGCAAATCCAGTTATCTTAGTGACTTTTCAAAAATGATTTCATATAGCTAAAGTAAGCCTTTCAACAAGATTTCTCACAAATATCAGTCATTTTCTAAGTGTGTATTTAATCAAATGACTTGAAAAAGCTTTGTCTTGGTTGACATGACATGGGGTATGATTGTTTTGACTTCACGATGACTCAGCAAGGTGCTGAAGTATCTGTCTTTTAAAGCTCACCTTCTACCTTGTGCTCAGGTTTGTTTGTAAGATATTGAGTTTAGTATTACAAAAACATACTCCTATTTTACTGTGGAATATTTAAGATGTCTAAATTAAAATAAATCAATCAAAGAAATAAAGTAAAATACAATCCACATTGTTATATGTATTTTTCCTATTTATGTATGCATTTAGTGTGTCACAATTAAATGAGAAACACATGTTAAAAGGACCATTATTTAGCATTGTCCTTTACTAACTGAATAAACTGATTTTCATTGTGACATGACTTTTTTTAAAACAAAAGCTCCCTTGCATCTCTTCTTGAAACCTAAGGACAGCAGTTTGCATTTAGTATTGGCAGGTTTAACATGCCCTTTGCTGGACAACACTGAAATGCAATACACCTTCTCACTTTGTTTCCTGTGTTGTAATTTGAGCTTAATATGACATGGAAAAGTCATGTCACAGTGAAAAACAACAGTTGTTAAAGACAAAAGCTAAATAACTGTCCTTTTACATTTGTTTTTCATTTAATTATGACACATTAATGCTTACATAAAAAGAAAATACAAATAACAATGTGTATTGTATTTAACTTAATTTCATTGTTTGATTTGTTTTAATTTCGACATTTTAGATCTTCCATAATATACAAACCTCTACTTAAGACATTTCAAATCAAGTATTCTTAATTCATCTTTAAAAACAGGTGGGTATAAAACAACCTGATAAGGGAAACCAACATTGAATAAATTACAGACTAGTAAACACAATATCACATCAATAGATAAATAAAATGGATACATACTTTACCCTGCATTGACCATGTGGAAGACAGTTTAAATAATACATAAATTATTCAGTTGTTAAACAATTTAAAACATTATTACATTTTCAAATACTCTTGTGTATGAAAAATATCTTCTTTCGTTTGACAGTAAAACAATGTTTGGGCTAGTATAGATTTACACACTTAATAATACATCACATCTTTTACATACTGTACTATGATTAGAGTTTACTTTTTGGAATTACACATTTAAAATATCCCCTGTTCACTGGTTTACCATAGTATTTCAAATGACTGCAAGACAGAACAGCTGATACTTGTGAAAATATCAGGTCAAGGAGGACAGCGCATGGGAAAGTAACTGTGTGTTAGGTGCATCATATGTGTTAAGAGTATGCTGAGCTGGGAACGTAGGGATGAAGTATGGCTTGGCTCTGAACCTGAATGTATGATTAAAGGGTTAGGCATGCAAAACACTGTGCTAATAATAAAGGTGTGCCATTAGCCTCAGTCATCCACAGAGAATGACTGCAGCACTGTATAGAGTGGAAAAGTCATGTGATTTCCCTCAAAGTATTTTGACTTTTCATTTGTAGCAATAAAGTTGCACCATATAATCTGAAATCGATCGGGTTGGTTTGTTAATTAGTTAAATGACCTTTAAGTGCATTTTATCCTTTATACCAGGATCCTGAGACTAGGACAGCTAAATGGAATTCAGTCATCATTCATTAGATTATTTACACCTTCTTACTATGACATGTCAAAATGAAAAGGCATCCATTCAGAATTAATGTGCATGTAAAGAATCACTTTAAAACCAGCCCATACTGGAGGTACAAATAAATGGTTGAAATACTTATAGAATCAAGAAATCCAAAGTGACTTTTCTCTCTAAATGTAATATTCAGGGATATTGTATGCAGTGTGAACTGGTCACCTATTAAACAAAGGTTTGCAAGTATGTTTACTATAAGGCCTGTGACAACATAGTTTTTTTTCATGCACATGTAAGGAGCCATTGTATGTTTTATGCTGTTATATGTACCCAGTAGAGGTAAACTCTACTGAACATCCACAGAAAGACATTCCTGAAGTCTTGGCAATTATGGGATGATTTATTGAACTTCCACTAACATAATGCACAATAAGTGCTATGTTGACCCTCATTTTTGATACTCATGATAACTACAGAGAGCCAAAATGAAACAGAAAATGAGCACCAATGTACAAATGGGGTAACACTTGACTCTAAGAGCATTGTGCCTTTCATGGTCTCCATTGATTTCTGTCATGGTCACTGAAAATAAAATATGTCATGAGACCAAAGTTGTATAACAGATCTATTCTATCAATATTGATCAGTGTAGATTTGAGGTCAGGGAGCTCAGTTCACTCATAAAGTTACAGAAAGGCAACACTGAGGTACATGTTTACAGCAAATAAATATTTTTCATTTGGAAATTATAATTAATCAAATCGTATGTGCATACCTGTGCCAGCTTCATCATCATGTGGGCAAAGACATGAAGAAATCCGACAATAGCATCCCACAGCCTGCTGTGGGCCAGGGACTGCTGGTTGCCTGTGCATGGGCCCTGAAGAGAGAAACTGTGTGTTACACACATAATAAACAACCAGCTAGTGTAAATACCTGATTTGTTCAAATTTTACCTGAATATATTCAGTTAGACTGTTGAAAATCTGTTTTGCCACTGTCATAGCTTTGGAGAAATTCTTTTTGCCTGGGTCATCAATGACGTCCTTGCCAGAGTAATACCAGTAGAAATCACTGATAGACTCCTTGATTAAAAAAATTAGAGGTAAGTAAGAATATTCCAATACCATAAAAATACTTTGTGTTTAAATAAGAATTTTTATCAGTGTAAAAGATCTGCATTTTTGGCATATAAATCCCTTCTTAACCAATTTAAAATATTATATACAGAGTACCTTTAGTGTCCCGATCATCTGACTTTCTTGATTATCTGAACTACCAAATAAAATACTTTTGGGAACTATAAAATAACTGAAAATCCATGATTGAAGGCAAAGTTGCATAGCAAAGTTGGATGTGTACATCCAACTAACCAGCTACATCACACATCCCATTACATATTTAGTTTTTGAGACAATATAATCCCCAGTATGGCCTTTCAAACTTTCATTTTGAATCTTTATTAACTGCACCATCTTTAGGCTAAATTAAAAGTTGCACCTGGAGTCGGAGGAGGTAATCTACGGTACAGATGATGATGTTGATGGTAGTTGTGCTGCCTGTCTGTGTCCGCAAGTAGTTCTGAAAATCTGCAGCAAAATAGAGATCATTTTGAAAAGTAGTAACGTTTGACAATGTTTGCTTTAATGAAATGCTTAACTTGATTTGAATTTAATTTTACTCTCATTTGAAACGTGAGTCATTCTCACCATTATTGTGACCCTCACAAAGCAGCTGCAAGAAACGGAAGAGGTCGCAGGTGAACTCATCATCAGACATCACTTTCTCGTCTAAAAAAAAAAAATGAAATGAAGGAAAGTGTTAAATTACATCCTAAAATCAGGTTGAGATCAGACTAAATACAGTGGTAAAAAGTCTTACTGGTGATTATTCAAACAGTTTGCTTGAGTATAAGCAGTGTGAGGATCGTAAAGAAAATTAATTTCTCAACTTACCATCATCTCTCAATGGATTTTAGTAACAGACACTTCAATAGCCACCTCTGACTGAGTGTTGCTTTTTTTTTTTTTACAATAAATTAAAGAATGAGTTACAGTAAATTGTATAAATAATATTAATAGAAGAAATACAAATGTCTGTGGTCTGACAATGGTCTGACAAAAAATCAAATGTCAAGCAACATACAGGAAGCATCAGCAGCACATGCGTACAGTTAACAAAAAAACAAGTGAGTGCAGTGAAAAATGAACACAGAAACATATGAGATATACGGTACAGTCACATTAACAACATGTATAAAGTAAGCCGACGATAATAATGCACTGTTGTACAAACTCAGCATTAAAGTTAAAACATTGCAGTGTTCAGGTTTGAACTGGTCATCTGGAGTTTTACTGGTGGGCTCAATCTGTACATTTTTTTAAACGTTTTTTAAAATTATGCATAAACTTTCAATTCAATATTTATATAGCGCAGATTCATAACAGACGTTATCTCATTGCACATTTCCTATAGAGCAGGTCTAGACCGTACTCTTTATAATATTTTTTACAGAGACCCAATAAACAGTGTCAAAAATTGTATAGATATGGGAAAATCAGGATTTTTAAGTGTGTATCAATCCATATATAAAATCACTGCACCATTTTGAAATATTCTACAAAAATGGGCTGTATACTGTATATGTACAATATTACTTGATTTTTTTGTTGCCTTTCTAAAATCCCAGTCCACCAGTGGCTGTAATGAATACACACACAGACACAGAATCATGCAGCACACACCAACTTTGCTCTAATGCAATAGAGATAAATGTCAGAGAGGTTGGGGCATTGTCCATCCAAATGTCGAAGGGAATCCAGCGCATGATATAGTACATCAGAGAAAAGGAGAGCACATTCTTTAGTCTTATCAAAATTACAGTTTGAGCAGAGTTGAGTTATGACTTCCAACAGACTTGTACTTGGATGTGCCATGTAATTGTTTAATCCTTAAAATTAATTATCAATTAACTATAAGCAAGTTCAACAGTTGGTATACTCAAATCTACCAGAATATTCTTTAAAAATGTTGTGTTTGAATAGTGTTAAAAATAATATTCTGATAGATTTGTGTGTGCCAAGTCTTTTCAAACTTGATGCACATTCATTATTAACTGCAGTTACAACGTTTGTAGCCATATTTCAAGATAAGAACAGCCTCCCTATAAATGATGTAACTGAAAAATGTGTTTATTAAAAAGTTATTAAAGTTGTGAAACTATTCATAACAAATATTTTTCATGAAGGTTTCACCCACAGTTTTAGTAGTTTTTCATGAGCAGAAAAGACCAGATTCCATTCATTGCCTTTTGAAATGAACAAGAAACGTGAGGAAGGGCACGAGCTATGAACATGAAAGATGGACAGAGGCATCCAATCCTCTCTTGGTGGAAATTCAGTGTTAGAAAAAGAAGTGATGGAACAAGAGGGACAGGGGAGAGAAAGAGGAATAAGAGTGCAGAGAGGCAGATGGACAGAAACATGATTTACCCCGATCTAGGTTCAAGTCTGAGGACCATGAAAGGAGGGACAAGGGAGAGGTGGCAGTGATCGTGGGGGAAGGGAGAGAGGATCAGTGTGTTGACAACAGTAGAGGACTAAGAGATGAGGAGGGGGAGATTAACAACATTCCATGGCAAATTCATTCAGGTAGAATTTCAAATGAACCTCCATTAGATGACAAAAGTTGGTAAAACAGTAGGTGAAGCCCAATCAACAAGTCAAACTACTGACATACTGAGGAAAAAAACTTAAAAATCCTTAAATTGAATCATTTAACAGTTATCCAAGTGTTAATCATATTTAATGTTAGGAAACTAATCATTCAATTAAATTCAAATTTGTACACTAAATGACAGATGGAAAACATTTAGAAGAAGATGAATTAATAGACGCTCAGAATGTCTTAAATGTATTTATTAAATCATTATCTTATTTTGATTGATCTATGTTAATGGTGATGAGGCAGATACCTCATTTACAGTCACTAACAAAAACATCCCTTGACCAGCCATTTCTTGATTTGGATTTTTCATTTTGACCATCCTTACTATGGTCTTACTATACTGTAAAATCTGATACTGGAAAGAGAGAGTTGTCTGCTCCATGATTATCCCTCCGAAATGTTTATGATGTTGCTCAAAAATATAAAATCCCCTGTTTTTGGCATAGGTTGTCTCTAATCTACGATGCACAGAATTAACCTATTTGGGATTTTTTGGACATATCTTGCACATGTAGAACCTATTTTCCAACCATATCAAATAAGCAAGATTTTGATTTTTACAAAGTTAAATCAGCACTAGGAGTGCTGCTGTCATTATTTGTGCTGCTGAGTTGGAAGTTGTTGTACAATGAATAATGGTATAATTTGAAACTGACTTATTTTTGAGTTGTTGAATTGTCTCTGCAAATCATTCCTATAGATCTTTCAGATCTGCTTTGAATGTTGTTGTGGCATACAAGGAACAGAAAAAGCAGTCTACAGTATATGCATTTCATTCCTGATTCAGACACATGTGTGCCATATTCACTTGTATCCCATAGCTGATGATTGTGTATATTATTGTGTAATGAGATAGGTGAGGTAAGTGTATTCACCAATGTAATCTGTGCCTGCAAACGATGCAGACAATCTATTACATGACAATATTTAACAATAGCTGCGGTGTGATGTTTGTAGAGCATGGAGACTTACTAGTGCCCTCCTCTGAAACCATGCCCAGCCCCTCTGCCTTGTTCTGCCTCTCAAAGGCATTTAGATCCAGGACACTGCAGAGAACATAAACCAATTTTTAGATATGCCCTACCCACTATTCAAATGAATACACCTAAGTTACTTAACAATTCAAAAGTTGAAAATTGTGTTCATTGATTTAAAACTGACCAGCATGTCTGCATCAATGCCTGGACACTCAAAAAGAAGCCTACATCCTTCTTATCCTTCAAGTACTCCAACATTTTCTAACAAAAAAGAGGGGGTAATCGATGAAAAGGGCTCCTTTAAAGGTAACTTCAAATTCAAAATTACATTATCTAAAGGGTTTGTTTTCAGAACACATACCCGTTGAACCTCACTGTTTCCGCCGTTAAGGATAGATATACCCAGCTTGAGGGTTGTAGTCACCATTGGGCCAGTCTCACCTACATGAAAAAAGACAAAGTCATAAACTTGGCAAGGGTATACTGAATCACAGTGCAGGCAGGTTTCCAGGCAAACAGTGATAGGAAGATAGGGAGCAAGACTACCTTTGCAGGCACTGATCATTTGCAGGACCATCTCTGCAGCACCACGATTATGAAGTCTGGACTGCTGGTACAGGAGCCTTTGTTTCTCCATTTCTTTTTCCTGTGGTGGACACAAACATTATGAGCATTTGGTGCTGTTATATTTCTCACAGATAATTTAAATAGATAGAGTGGACTCTTTCAGGTCAGATTTTGATGAAATATTCATATTATTTATTATATTCACATAAAGTCCCTCCTAAATTCTTAGCAACTACTAGCTAGTTTCAAACTAGTAATTTAGTAAATCAGATTGCACCATTAACACTTAAAGAAACCTAAGGAACATCTATACTGCTGTCCAATCAAGAGCAATGAACTATGTAAACAGGAAGTTACTGTAGCATCACAAGCTAGCATAACTTCCAAAAATTACAGTTTTAGAGGTGCAAAAGATCTTTTGTAAATGTAAGTTTTGTTTTATCTGTGTCTGCAAACAGGGAGAATGTGTTTCAGAAAAGTTGTATTCATACAGTTTAGAACGAGGGAAATGTCTGATTATGCTCACCCAACTGACATTATTTACTCATTCAGTAAAATGTTATTGGCATAATGTTTCGTAATTTGAGGTATGTTGTGTTATTTTTGTGAAAAGTAATTTAAAATCTCAAAGAGTTACATCATTATTGAGTAGCATTTATCAATTTTCAGGTCAGATATGTTGACCGTATTATTACTGTATCTCTTTTACTCTTCAATCCAAACGAGTCATGTAAACACTTACGCTAGAACTAAGCTAAGTTTGAACTTATGAACAGCTGGTGCAACTGGCTCCAGGTGTTTAAATGTTAAAAAAGTTGTCCATTCTATCCATTCATATTCTCATTTTCATTTCACATTCACTCTCTTTTCACTCAAGTCCCTAACTTTTCACCTTATTATTGTCTAATCAGCTTACCTTTTTTTTCAAATGGTCCATAACTGTAGCATTACTCATCTATACATAAAGTGATCTTTTAAGAAAAAGTATCTATTAATTGGTAAGTTCTGTGAATTACCCACTAATGAAATCAATGTCATGTCATGCTTTTCCCCTTTGTTTTATATCAAAATATTCTGCCACTTGTTACTAATTTTCGTTTCTCTTCTATGTACAGTAATATTATTTTTACAAGCATTTGCAGTATAGTTGTTACTGTCCATTTAAAGTACCTGTCTGACTCTTGCACACAGTCTGTCGCCCCACTTTATTAGTCATGGAGTTGTTACACTACTTCTTCACGTTTGCTGGCTGGAGCAAGCGTTAGACTACAGGAAACAGCACCATTGGCTAAGCATTTGGGACCATATAGCTTACCAAAGTATCTTTATTGCAGCAGCCCTGCAAATAAGATATTTTGGACCAGAGCTGTAATCCCTCTGTATCGGAGATATTTCTTTGGTATTTCATAGTAGTGTACCTTTGCTTTAAGAGATGGTTTGAACCGTTTCTTAAAGCAAAACATTGCTCTGGCTCTAAATGGCCTTTAATCTCTACTTGTGCTAATGCACAATTCTTTATTCATAGTATTGAGCCAACTGGGAATGAAATGCCATTTATAGAAAGAAAATGGCACTCAAATGAATATCTCTGAATCCAGAGGATAAATTGACATTCCTCTGTTCAGCCACATCACAAATCAACTTGTAGCATCCCACATCCTGACCCTAAAACAACCCCCAACCCTCCACCCCTGGCCTCCGTCCCTCCCTCCCTTCCCACACCCAACCCCCCTCCCACCCACCCTCATATGCCTGGCCATGCTCTACCCACTATGTGTCAGGCAGTTGGACCTCAAACTTATACTGCAGTCCCTGACTATCTAATGAAAGCTGATTATGAACTATGCACTATATGATGTGTGTGAATTGACTTTTAAAACTATGACTATGCGTATGAATATATAGCTTTTAATGTTGCATGTTCTATACTGGCTTTCACTGTAGTCTGTCAGTACGCTATGTGAGTGGGGGAAGGGAACATTGATCAGTAGCATTCAGTTATGAGGGTGAGAGGGATTACATGGAGCGATGGGGAAAGAGACAGAGAGAAAGACAAACGGGACAGCTATATAAACTGGGGGGGATGACATTACTAGTCAATAGGTTTGTGTTAAATGACATACATAACCATTTTCAGTAGAGATTTGAATTTGAATCGCCTTTAATAGCACATCCAAAATCATCTCAAGGCATTTTGTACAGTCTTTTAGCAACTCCCCAGTTTGATATAAGCTCTCACACATTTTTAAGGCATTTTTGAATTTATAAATATTTTTTAGTAGTTTAATTTTCAATATGTGTTGACAAAGCACAAAAATTGTTTATGGTAAAACAAACAAATATCTCACTTAAGTTCTTTAATAGTTCAGCTCCAGTTGCTTCTAACACTGAAGTCAGTACTGTGTGTATCGATGAGTGTGTGAGACTCATAAACTTGACACAAGGAATGTGGTAAAGGCACAGTGGCAGCAGGTGTTGCTTTTTAAAGTAAACCATATAGTATAAGTATAAAAAGCCCTGCCAGTCCAATTCTATTAGCTGTCCAGAGTAAAACTAGAGGAATGGATAATGTGGTGTAACAGGAAAACCTTTGAGCTACATTGTTCTTAGACATTGCTTGATTTTCTTAACTTGATCCAAAGTGGTTTACATTGTCCATCAAGCTGAGTTGATAACTGTTTTTAAAACGTGAATTATTATTAGTGTGGTGATTATTTTGATTATCATTATTATTATTGTTGATGTTAAATTACATTAAATAAATTTAATCAAATTAGACCCAATCCAGATTCAAGGCACAAAAAAGTATAAACAGGACTAATATGTCTTTTGAAACAGTAAATGATAAATTTAAATAATTGCAGTGCTTATTAAAATTGGAGTACAATAACTTCTTGTTTCAAGTTGTAGTGGGATTTGAAAAGATTGGGGTACATATAGTATTTGATACAGTGAAAAAAACTTCTGGATTGGAGCTTTGCGTTTCTAAATCAAGCAACTCACAATGAATGAAGCACGACATACAAACAGAAGAGACAGGGCACAGACAGAACAGAGAGAGAGGTAATGAGACAAAACAAAGAAAGAGAGAGAGAGATGTGGTTGTGAAGTAATGTTCTGATGATGAGGTCACTCAATGCGTTGAGAGCTACCGCTCCACTGTGTTCCTGGTCCCCAGCCCCTGGCCGCCCATTACCAGTTCTGACTGTCGCACCTCAAAGGACATCTCATCCTCAGCATTTTCCAACATTTCCTCTCCCCCTTCTTCTTCCTCACCAATATGACAACTCTAAATAAATGGAGAGGAAAAGAAAAGAATGTAAGCGTTTTAAAGTACATTATGCACATATCAAACCTCAACTCATAGCCAAAACCCTCTGCAATGACTCACCTTTGCCATAATGTCGGCATATGCCATATAAAGATGATCTGTATCAAGTTTACTGAAATGGGGACAAGAGAAGACAATTGATGAACTAGGAATAACATGTCGTCCTGTGTTTAAACCACATTTGTGCATTTCAGTGTTGATGTATCAGCGAGGACCTACAGATATCTAACCTCTTTTCTGTTAGAGCAGTACGACTGAAATGCAGAATAAGCTGGTGGAGTGGATCCGGCTTTGTTTCTTTTTCCTCCTCTTCATCTCCTTCCTCTTGCTCCATTGCTTTCTGGGATGCACAGGGAGAGGAAGGGTGAGTAATGGCATAGAAAACAGATGAAACAGATGTTAAACAACACTCACAGATAAGTCGTCTATCATCCTGTCTTCAAATGAGTAACCCTCAGTGTGAAGCCAGTTGCGTTTGTATCCCTCAAGGAACATGTTTGAAGCTCTGTGCCTTCAATGCAAAAAAACAAAACAAAAAACAACTTGTATTTACGTTTTCATACATCTGCTGTAGTTACACCCCATACTGCACATGCCAGTTCTGACATAGATGTAGCTTTCTCACCTTGGAATGTTGTATAGTGGTGTCATCCTAAAGCAAGCAACCACAGCCCTGCGTCTCTGCTTGGACAACAGTTTGTGCCACACCATCTTCTTGGATTTAAACGGGTGCTCCGTCTATACCAGACAAGGTAGAAATTGGCAAAGTGGCCAAAATAGTTTCTATGGTGATTTTTTATGTACAGCAGGAAAAGTCTAAAGTCATAGTTGCTGATTTTTGACTTATTTCCCTCCAACATCTGCATATTAGTCTAATATTTTGAGCATAGGGGTACTAAACCATATTTTTGAAACATGTAGCTAAAACAAGACTTGATAACAGTGAAGCTTGAAGTTAAGCTTTGCCGATGTTAACTTCTGATTTGTTGTTTTTATTTGCTGTCTGGCAAAAAGTGGATTGGTTCACAGCACATTAATTACTAAGGTTTCTCCAAGAAAATTAGTTGGGACTTATTGCTGTGTTGTTAGTGTGCTTGTAAAGCAGCATAATTTTGTTGTTCTTTAACATATCTGCTATATTTTGTCCCTCTACCAAACTCAAAAATATTGAGCAATTTGTTATTATATTATTTTCACATACACACAATAGTAGAACGTTCATATCTAATTCAAATAATATATATGTAATAAGTCGAGTACAATCTTATTTTTCAAAGTTTTTTGGTCAGTGATCATTTCTTATACTGTGTGCTGGAGAAACAGTATACCGGTAAGTCTACTACAGTTAGTGTGGTTGAGAATGGCCACTCACCACTTCAAGGTGGTAGAGGACAGCAGAAACCTCCTGCACTCTCTTGACCACTTTCAGTGGAGCGTCAGCATCTTCTGCCTTCCCTGCCATCTCTTTGTACAGGGTCATCTGCCAGCGCATGGATGGGTTGTCCACCTTTCCACAACATAAGGACACAGAGCTTTCTGAAATGTATTGTGACTAATTATCTATTATCACAAATTTGATTCCTTGGAAGTACAACACTATTGGACCAGGAATTATACCTTGCCCTGAAGATGAAGGTTGTTTTGCAGAAACTCTCTTACTTCTTCATCAGTGTCTCTCTGTAAAGTAAAAAGTTGTATCATCCATTGTCCTGTTAAAAAGGGTTGGGAGGTAAAACTGTTATGGAATGGTTATTATACTAAAGTATTTAACATGATACAAATCAGACAACAGATGTTTACCAGAATCAAGTTAATTTAGAGTCAGAAAAAAAAACTACCAAAGAGTATCGGATCTTGGCCAAGTTGATAAGCTCCTGATCGGCAGGGGAGCACATGTTGAGGCCTATGGGGAGCATCTTTTTCAAGGCAGCCACAATAAGTGACGTCTGCACAGAGTAACGATCTCCCCGTCTCTTCTTCTTGGTACGTTCGGTATCTGAGCCTCCACCCTGAGAAAAGGGACAATAAACCAAAAAGCTTTCACAGTATCTCATAAAATGCCAGAGGTATGACACCACAGTTATCACTGCTTTGTATCAAACATATTACAGCCTTGATTCAACGCCAGGCAGTCACTTTCATGGATATAAGCCCTCATTACTAATTAAAACATTTTTTGACTGCAACGACACCACAAGAGCAAAAATACTGATTCTATGTATATGCTACCGTACATCACACAAAGTAAATATAAACATAAAATGAGTTTGTCAACACAGTCAGTATTCATTAAAATTCATGACAAACTTTGTTTAAATACTAACTACTGAACATCATCCTACCTTTTAGTAATGACTGAGCACTATACAGTGCTGCAAGCTGTTTATTACGCAACAGCAGTAGGTCTCTCCATGTAGAAATACCCAGCTACATTCACTGAGGATTCTTATTAGACAT
Source organism: Siniperca chuatsi (assembly GCF_020085105.1). Classification (NCBI taxonomy): domain Eukaryota; kingdom Metazoa; phylum Chordata; class Actinopteri; order Centrarchiformes; family Sinipercidae; genus Siniperca; species Siniperca chuatsi. The sequence goes on from NC_058055.1 coordinate 12,482,939, forward strand.
GTTACTGTCAACAATGTGTAAATAAAAATAATAAATAAAAAATATTTGTTTCTCTGAGCTCAGACTGGTAAGTAGAGGGTATAGTGAAAATGTGAGGGCAAAGTGGGGATATAGCTGGCTTTGGGAAAGGGAAGCTGAAAGGAATGGGTCTTATAAGAAAGTAAATCAGTGAAATTGCATTTACAAAACATGCAGCAGAAAACAGATTTCATTCACGTAACAGCCCATTCAGCATTCTATGAACTGGATAAATAGCTTAAACAAACTCACTTTTCACTGTTTTTTTCTAATTGTGAATTAAATTTTGCAGCCCTTGGTGAAAGATTCAAATATTAGATGAAGTTACAGAACAAAACTCTTGAAATTAGAGTGAGACCTGTTAGTAGCAGGCTGTTAAAATCACACTACTGTAAAGCAAACTGTTTATGGGATATGTCCCTATGCTCGCCTCCTGAACTCCTGTTCTGTTCCTGTGAGAGTTCAGTCCTTCTGTTATCTGCTCTTTCTGGAGTCCTCCAAGATGTGCAAATGTATGTGAGAGCTTACAATATAAAAATGCACTTCGTAATATGAATGTTTAGTCTATTAAATGCATGCTCTATGAATAGGTCACAAGGTATTTTTATTTGAGCCATAGAAGTGTAGATAACAGGATCACACAGTAACGGTCATCTTACAAAAAAGCGTAGGGTGCAAAGTTACTGAACAAACTGTCAAATAAGTAAATCTAACTTGGGGGCGACTGTAGTGATAAGTGATATTGATACTACTCATTACCACTCAGACATTACACATATTGCTGCCTAATATGGTCCACTGACCTTTACAAAATCCGAAGTCAGTTATTATGGTGTTGTTTACAGTGGCTCAAGTGTGTATGCACTTAGCTTGCCTTGTGAAAATAATGGCTAGATTTTACACGTTGGTCTGTTCATTAATTGCCTGGAACCAGACAAATTCAGACACATACATTAAGGCTGAAATGTAAAAACAAATAGAAAGGCCGGTTACAGGCTTTCTAACAGTAATCTTTTCATTATAGGTGTTTGTTGGGGTGTCATTTTCAGACATGTACAATTAAGTCAACCCCAGAGGCTCTACGCCCCCCTATCCAAGTTAAATAACAAACACTATCAGTGTCAGGTGTACTAACTCAATGCATCAACCACTGCTTCTGCTTCAATCCAGTGCCAGATGCAAGTGTGTTATGGATGACTAGTTTAGGGGAGACAGGGTGCAAAGCATTTCGGGGAATAATTTAGATAATAAGAGTGAATTAATGTCTTGGTTAGGTTCATGGTCATTTTGAGCACATTCTAAAGAGGGAACCCAACAAATGTTTCAAAAAATCTGCTTCAGTGATGTTAAGCATCAAGTCATGTGTTAGTGTGGATACTAGGGAGTGTAAAGGAAACTAAACCATGTTGTGCCATTGCATTTCCAGGGAGGAGAGAAGAAAGAGCACAGAGAAGACTAACATCATCCCCTAGTGGCAACAAGCTGCATTACAAAAGCTACAGGTCAACCATCCTTCAACGAAAAGAAACAAACGACATACTAGAAGACTCCAACTCAACTATGATCAAAAAAGAGCAAACTCAATGACAGGATGATGGCACTGTGCTCTCACTGCCGCCTTGGGCTTGGTGTAAAGCCCAGTGCCATGAGCCCAACTCTACAGCTGAGTACTTTCATCAAGCGCCTCCAGACTCCCCCCCTCACACACTGGCAGGACTGAGGGGTTGGCCCGCAGATGGGGCTTGCCCTTTTGTCCAGTGATCCTTTATGAGAATAATGTTATGTGAGTGTCTCTCCCTAGTGCATATTTATTACAGTTTTTCCTTATGTGTAATTTTGCACGACTGTAGAAATAAATCAGTAGTTTTGTGTAAGACATGGAGTGATCCAATCTAAGACTGTGTGTCAGTGCACAAGTGGAGAGGCTCATACACTGGGGTATAGCAATGCTAATGACAGTGTAAGTGGATCCAAACTCCATCTGTTGCTCCTTTGAAGAAACTTCTAGCTAGGATTTTCACTTTCTATTAATATAAATAACTGTATATTTATAGCAATGAGGAATTCTCAACTGAGTTTTGTTCCACTTATAATAGGCTGCAAAGTATTCATGACTAAGCAGACACAGCTGCATGTACAGAAAAAGCATTTGTCACTGGCACTGAATTAGTTGTCTCGGGTCATGTCTCTTTGAATGGAATGTGCATGTCTTGAGTGAGTAAGTGTACTTGTGTACGTGTGTGTTAGTGTGTGGATCAGATGTGCCAGTGTGCAGGAGAGGTTGATGAAAAGCTCCCCCAAAGTGAGGTGCCATGCGGTCAGCACAGCGGTCGTGCAGGAACAAAGTCTAACCTCTGAGTCCCCGCCCTGGAAACCCAGCCGCAACCCAAAAGAAGAGGACAAGGGACAGCCAAAGAGAGAATATTGTTAACACAACTGCTATGGTTCTCAAAATTGCGAATTAAAATCAAACCTCCAAAAGTTATAGCAGGCTTCGCTATGTTTAACCAAGCCCAATAGACAAGAATATTAAAAAAATAGTACATATACAAAATAAGAAACTGCCAGAAACTTTGAAGATCCTGTACCTGGTAAAGACGGTGCATAAGTGTCTTTCTGTTTTAGATTGCTTTGTTGGATTATAATCAGTGATACAATATTTTGAGTTTCCTAAAGCCATACTAATGATAATATAGAGTTTAATAAATTACCATTTTGTAACTGGCTGAAAATACTTGGTAAAGTAACTGAATCTTAAAATCATGCTAAAAAACGAGTGCACAAAGAAAGGAACACAGTTGTTACACAGTATGCCTGATTTGAGATCTGACACTATACCAGCCTCACTGCAGCACTGGCTCCGCCTTTCATTAACTCACCTTGCTCATTTTGCTTTTGCTGTCAGCAGTGAGGAATGACATGTTATTGATTTCATTCATCACCACAAAGTTCTGTTCCTCTCGCTTGAAGTTCTACAATAAAGAGAGAAAAGGCAAAAATACAATAAAGGATGTGAGCTGCTACAAATGGCGGCATTAAAAGGCCAAATGAACATACTCACATGAGATTTGGACCAGAAAATAAAGACCTCTCCAACCATTCGGAAGAGCTCTTCTGCATCTGGGTCTGGGCATGTCAGCCACCTTGCCCTGTAGCAGAACAAATTACTTTAAGTTTGGCTAATGAACAACATATGAAAAGATAAGTGCATTTTGTTGCGATTCTGTCAGTACCAGACAGGATTCATGGTTTAAAATGTATACTATGTTGGTGTTTGTAACTTTATTGTACCTGTTGTTGTCCACATAGCGAATAAGTAGAGGGTAGAGGGCATACAAGTCTCTGCAGAGGACAGCAAACTCATCACGTATAGTGCCATCTTCCTCATCTCCTTCTGATTTGCCCTCCATCCGCAAATGGTCCTCTTCAGCCACCACCTTCGAAGTGCGTTTCTTCAGCTTGTCCATTGTTGGGATGAAGTGGGACTTGAGCATTTCTGGCTTTGCCCTGCTGACAATGGGCTGTGAAAACACTAGGAGAGAAAACAAATGGCGTCATCTCACTTCTTCAAAAACTCACTCAGGTGTACACTGTGACACATTAACAGAGTTTAAAACAGTGCTCACCAGCCAACCTCTTCATCCAAGAGGCCTCATCAATACCCAAGTTGTTGACTACAATTTTCATGATGCTGCCCAGCAGCTGATTGAGGTGTTCTGATGTGACATCAGTGCAGATCCGGCCCTCCATCTCAGGGAAGTTCTCAAGTCCTCTCTCCCACCAGCGAGGCAGGTAGTTACACAGCATGGGCAAAGTGATTTCAATCACATGAGGCATCTCAGTATAACGAGCCCCTGACTCTGCCAAGTCCCCAATCTCCTTTAGCAGAGCATCCAGCTCTGGAATGTCTGGACATAATTCCTGGACTTCATTGGGAAGGCCCAAGACTTTGGCATTCACAAGAGAAGTAGTGAAAGAAATACAATTAAGAAACAAGACTTTGTTAGACAGAAAACAAATCTGAAGAAAGAGTAATGCACTCACTGGCTCTCTCCCTGGGTGTCTTTGTGGTGTAGACAGAGAAAGCGTTGAATTCATTTAGATGGGGCTCTAAGTAGGCCACTGGCATGGCTGCTGCAAGGTGAGCCAAACATTCTCCAAGAGCTGGCCTCTGCCTGTAAAAGTAAAGTGCAAAAAAAATATGCTCCCAAGCATCTACTCCTAAATTACTTTACAGATTGTAATGTATGCAGATATAGAGTTACCTCTCAACATGTGGATTCTTGACAGTCCCTAGGGAGTAGATGCTACACATGATGCGATAGCATGACATCTGTAGATCATCCACTATATGCAAGCGACAGTGACAGGTACAGCAGTGTCAGGATAAATGAATAAATAAACACCATGTAAACCATGTAATAGTACTGATGTGAAACCACTCACAAATGACATCATCTCCAAACTGGTGCTGAGCGATGTGATCAAACAGGGAGGTAAGCACAGGGAGCAGAGCAATGGTTGTGTAGTTAATGTTCTGGGACACGCCTTTCACTTGCTTTAAAGGAGAGAAGCAGCACATGATCATGGACTCGGGATATTAAAGGTCCAATGATTAACAGATCATTTGCAGCAGTCAGGGATAGCAATATGTGAAAGACCACTTCAAATATTGTGTACTTCCTATTACCTGATTGCCTTTGGATACTTTGCCCAGTTTGAGGTTCTCTACCATCTTCTCTATATCATCAGCAGCACTTTCAAAGAAAGACCGCAGCCCTGCTTTCACAATCTCAGGTCCCGACTTCATTACTGTCCTAATAAAGCAAACAAGAAAGATTATAATGAAAAACAAAAACAAAACAAAAAACATATTCATCTTAACGGCGTTATGCATCTTGTGAGAAAATGAAAAAATACTGAACCTTGCATCCAGTGACCGTGCCAGAATGTGAAGACAGTTAACAATTGCTGAAGCATCCGTTCCTGCACATACAAATACAGTTCTGTTGTTATGAGGGCTTTTATAGAATTCAGATCACCACATACTGTATACACATATACAACTGTGCTTGCTCTAACCTGGGAAACATATGAGAAACACAGAAAAGAGTGAAAATATTCAGAAAGATTGATGTTGAGAAAGTGATATCTTACCAAAGAGAGAAACTCTGTGTCTCACCAGAGCGGACATTTTACAGAAGATACTATGATGAGAAGGAAAGGAAAGGGAAAGAAAGGAAAACGCAAGAAAAAGGAAATGCTAATAAAAGGGGGAAAGTGATATATGAAAATAATAAATAATATAACATCTTTGTGTGTTGTAAATGTATCATGAGAGGTCACCTTGCAATCATCTCCTTCTCCTTATTGGAAGAATGTCCACCACTACCCAGAACTTTTGCAGGTGTCGACAAGAAGTAGAGGCAGTGATTTTTGAAATACTGGTTGATTAGAGGCATCAAGATCTGAAAGAGAGAGTTTTCACACTTAGTACAGCGAGTTGGGTCTTCAAAATTGTGACCACTCTAGCTTTACACAATAGTCTCACCTTGGCAAAGAATTTGATTTCCTGCTCATGAGGAGACTTTTCCACTCGTCCACTGCTTACCACAGCCTCTGTGAAACACATTTCCAAATATGATAGTATCACAATAACACTCGCAGCAAAGATCTACTTTAAGTTACACCAATACTATTCTATCAGATGTTTAGGTATCTGTTCTTCATCCTTGTCCCACAATACCGAGATGAGCGATGAACTCCTGGGCAATTTCCATCCATTTCAACAGCTTCTGCAGGAAACCATAAGCAAATCTCTTCTCGATGGATGAGATGTCAGACTCCATATCTTTCATGCCCCTAAAGTGAAACAGACTTTAACTCTTTGTACTGTATGCTTGAATTTAATGAAAGAGTCCCCACATGAGTATCTGAGGCACATCATGAAACACAAGTTTACTTTCAAACTATAATGCAAGTTCAATAGTGGTTCCCATATAGTCAGATAATCTATGATTCTAAACAGAAAGTATTATGTAAAACTAAAAATACTTTGCTTGCTATGTTTCAGTTTTTCTTTAGAAACTATATTTGGTTGAATTTTGAAGCACTGCTATGACTTGAAACTGCTATAGAATGGCACAGCTACATACATCCAATCATTGTGTGTTGCATCAGCTTATTTTAATTGCTTTCAGCTTGATCAATATAGATGTAACCTGCTGTGCTCTAATCACATTTGTGTCGTTTGAATAGGCAGGTGATCTGAGGATACTATCTGCTACGGCCACATGATTAGCATATTAAATAGAAAATATGTTTGCAGAATAAATGAAAATAAATTTTAATAGTATGAAACAAATACAATTATCTGCCTAATGTAATATATAATTGTTCTGCAATAAATCTGCATTATTACCTTGTGACAGCATATCCATTAAGCTGCAGAAACTTGAGCAGCTCATGAGCCTTCTCTCTATCTCGTGCCTTTTCTTTTGCTGTCAGAGTATCATAGGGCACCAGCAGAGGATGTGTTCCACCTCCTACACAAACAGAAGCACAAATCAAAACTCTTGAAGAAAATGGTCAAAAGCCAAATCTCTCATTTTCAATATGTCTAGGTTCCCTCTTCTAAAAACACATCTTACCTTTGGACTGCAGCTCCAACTTTTTCTTCCGTCCCCAGGTGTTATGGTAATTTTCCGCCAGTTGCTCTGCCATAGACTGTGAACAGATATAAACTATGAAGATTGATCCGATGCTAAGATTATGCACTGAAGGTTCAAATATTTACTGCCATACCTGCAGGTCTCTTGAAAGAGCCATGTGTGAGATATCAATGGGCTGTGGACTGTAGCCATGGCTTGGGTCATAGGTTGCCTAGAACAGAAAGAGTTATCATTATATACTGTTCAATAAATTATACTACTGTGATAACATTATTAAGTATTAGGACATTCATCCAACTGCTCTATACCTGAGCAGTCTGTGAGATTTTTCGTGATGCTGCCTTCTTCTTCTCTGACTCTTCTTCCTCTCTAGCTTTATCCATGTTCCACTCCCATGCAAGCATGGCTTTGACTGACTCTTTGATTGGCCAACGGTAGATCTCTTTGTCCTGCCAGAAGAAGAGTCAGTGTGATCAGAAGCAGAGACTGATGAAGTAAATGTAAAGGAAGAGTCCATACACAGCGTGACTGTGAACGTACCTTCTCTGAGAAGGTTTTGTATGGTCTGAGCATGGGATGAGTTTTTGCATTTTCATCCAGCACCTCACCATACGACCAGTTATTCTGGATCTGAAACGTACATGCATATGCAATATGTTTTACAGCTGTCATACATGCTTACAAATCTAATGACGTCTTGCAGTCTTGCAGTAAGTCCGTGTCCATTTAGAATTATAATGCCTGTGCTTTCCAGCACATAATGTATAGCTGTTATGATCAAACTAACCCAATATGTTGCTCTTGAATTAGCTGAAGAATAGTATTGTCAGTGATTACAGTGAGTGAAAACAAAAGGTCTACCTTTTCAAAGGCCCATTTATCATGTGTATATTCAGCATATTTGTTGATAAAGGGATCCAGTCTCTCAGGGATGATAGTGCTGTGGTTAGAGGAAGAATCAGATTACATTTAGCTTTAATTATTTTAAAGAGAGATACTTTATGTCTTGAAAGGCATAATGACAGAAATCCTCTCACTTTGTGGTCTCTACCGGTTTAGGATCAAAGTTTCCCTCTGCATCTACTGATGCCTTTTTCTCTGTTTTGGAGGAGTAGCTGGCATCTACATAGTCGGGAGGAATGGCTCCAGCGATGGCACAGATGCATGGCATTGAAATTTTGAAAATCTCAGCATCAAACTTCTGGAATCACAATAACAAGATATTACAATATGCCCATACACCATCTAATTTACTGAAAAAGAAAAATCTCCTATTACAGGAACTCCACCTTGTGTGCTAGCGATTCAAAGATCCCCCAAAACAGTTTGCGGGTCAGATGCAGCTCCTCTTCTGATGCGACTCCAAAATTGGCCCAACCATTAGGGAGGCAATAATATTTCCAACACCGCTCATAGTGATTGGTCAATAGCTGCAAAAAATTAAATAAAAGTGAAAGTAAAAAATTTATACCAGATTGTGAACTCAAAGGGAAATTTAGTTTTTAATAGTTTAAAAGGTCCTCATACCTTTAGTGGCATTTTGGCATACTCATTGAGAATGGGAACATCAAACACCAGCCGTCTTAGCAGGTGCTGAAGCATGGATGGACGTAGATGTCTGAATTAAAGATAAACAAAGTTAACTTCAACTATGAACCTGGCAATATTAAATGACATGAAAAGTTTGCCATGAGGTTAAACTCACTTGCACAAAGCCATGAGGCACTCTTCAATGATGTCTCTCTGGGCCTTTGTGAAGGCTCGTCCACGAGACAGCCGGTAGATTGTGTGCAACATGGAGTCAATCATTATGGCTCTATGGTCACTGCCAGCAAAGAGTGGGGCACACTTGGTGATGAGTGGCAACACAGCAGAACACAGGTAGCGGTTCAAGGCGAGGGCCATCTCTGTGGTACTGAAAGCAACCTGTTGGAAAGAAATTCGAGCAGTGAATTAAGTCCAACAGTAGTCCTGCTCTGCACTTCTCCCCAAGGACCATATACGACTCTATGTTTGTAAATTGTTTGAGGCTCACCGTGTCCAGAGAGGCAGCCGCCCTCATGTCAGGCAGAAAGCCCACCTCCAGCACATGGAGCAGGAAATCCTGGTTGTCAATACCATACACTCTGTCCAGGAACAGAACCATGGGAGCCTTGTGATCTGGCACAAAACTAGCTGACATCTTTGGTTCTATGATGCTGTTGTCTAAACACAACATAAAGAAAACATTTTGGAAAAATAATTAACAATATGTAAAGTTGGGCAGAAGTGATCTGATGGCAGAGGACACTTTCAGCATAGAACTGTATACAACGTATAGTAAAATTACATTTAGTTAAACCTTTAATGAGCGCTAGTCAGGACACTAACATCATACTCTGGGTGTTGATTAATAAACACTGATTAAAGCCACCTAACTTCATAAATTCAGTATGTTCTCCCAAGTGTTACCTTTTCCAAAAGAAGGAATCTGAACAGGAAGGCTGATGACTCCCACCAGATCCTCAATAGGGACCAGAGATCTCAGGATGGCCCTGATCCTCAGAGCCTCACCCTTACCAGCCTGGATCAACTGTAGAGACAAAAGCTTGTTTTTTCTATAAAGACATTTTCAACTATTTTTTTCCTATTCCTGTATCTTTCTTTCTCTCTCAGCCTGTTTGATAAATCCAGTGTGGCAGCTACTAAACAACTTACGTGCATCTCTGGAGCACAGCGTCCCAGCAAGTCAATAAGGGCAGAGTAGAAGGACATGATGGCATTTCCCAGGTGTACCCTGTTCTCCTCATGCTGCTCCTCTCCTCCAAACCTACCAGAAAAAAAGATAGTGGCTCTAAATCTTTCTGCTACAGCAACATTGCTGGAGATAATTAACTCTTTGGTGTCTCATTAAATATCATCCGAGGGCCTTAGAACCAAAGCTAAGAGTTCTTACATGGGAAAACGTCTGTCTTTCTTAACACTAGGGCCATCCCTTGCAGGGTCCTCTGATATTTTGATGGCCTCCTCTATAGCAGCCAGCAGACCATTACCACCCTCCCCTCTCAGGGCTGGACCAAAGCACTCAGGCCTGCGGATGAGGAGACGTACCACCACATTGGCATTCTCCTCTACGCTCTCTCCTACAGGGGGGAAAGAAAAATGTATTAACTGTTAATTAATAAGGGAGAAAAGACAAACAATATGTGCATTAGAATGAAATATTGCATTGTAAAGCACATAAAAAATCAGACCATTGACAAAAACGGCAAAACGAAGAAAGTCAAGGTATTTCTCTCCACCACAAGGATTCCAGCCAATGTCAGGGTAGCCTTTAGCCAGTAGCATTGGACAGCTCTGAAGTCCACATCCAGCTAAATACTTCACCACCTGGAAAGATATCAGTGTACTGAAAGAAGTGATGAAGAATTTTGCACAGTGCTTGTTTTGTACATATGGGATTGTATTTTACCATTTCTAGGTCCTGCTCTTGGAGAGCCAATGCCAGCTCGTTGTTGTCGATACAAGAGGCTGCAGCCACGTCCAAGGGGGTGGAGCCCCGCATTCCTAAAGAATAGCGCAGAATGTCCAGCTTTAGTTCACACTTCAAGAATAAATCATCAAGAATGATGCTGGAACTCAACAAAGACAATCACCAAGGCCGATGCCACTGTTCTGGAGAAGGTAGCTGAGGTGGTCAAACATAGAACGCTGATTTTGACGACTGATGCGACAGAAATAGCAGAGAAAACGGCAACAGTTTGTCACCACTCGAGGGAATCTGATCTCCTATTGGAAGAAAGCATGTTACAAATGTAAAGTTAAGTAACATACAGTATAATGTTGGTCTTATTGTCTACTTTTGTCTATTACCTGGTGGTAATAAAAAGCAAGGTCTATCTGTAAATTGAGCATACTTACAATATAGTTGAGTGGAATAAAAAATATACCTTTGAGTCCCCACCGCCCAGTACATTAACCATGACCTCCATGACAGTTTCATGCATGCCCAGAGCGCGCATCAAGTTGGGGTGCTGATAGAAAACTTTGTTACTCATGATGTTCCTAAGGAAGACAAAAAATATGTTTATGTATATTTTCTGTCACATGCAATTGTCAAAGAATTCACTCCAAGGCAAGTTATTCAGAATAAATATTCAATAATAATTCAATATTATATCAACCCGATGCTTTGAATCATAAGCCTCTCCTCTTCTGGACCCATCTGGACAATTAGCAGTGAGCGGATCTGGCCCAAGCACTCCAGCAGGTCCATGGTGTCGTTAATTGACACAGCGTTGATGGTGTAGGCCTTGGGAAGGGCACGCATGAGCTCACCCAGCCCATCATACTGCCTGTGGAGGAGGCTGAACATCATACGCACTAGCTCAGGGTTCTGGATAAATGATTCCTGGGCCCAATGGATCATTGTATGGGAAATCAGCTCCTGCAATGTGCCTGGTAAACAGAGTAAAGAGTTAAGCAGTAATACAAAATATACTATGTACTGTATTAAATTGATTGTGGAAGAGGCTTTTGGTATGGGGATGCAAAAACTCAATTAGCTACTCTAAAATTACTGGACAGACCACAAATGTTCAACAAATCCTCTATTTATAATTCACAATAGTTCTGCCAGTGTAGTTCCTAAACAAGCGGTAAGTTGTTGCTATATGACCAATAAATACAATTATGTCTGGTGATTTTTGTCTTTATAATTTATGTAAATTTTGAGTTATGTAGTCACTGGCATTTGTTCATCATCGGTTTCAATGAATTTCACTTTGAAAAGCAGAGCAAAGTGGCTACTGATGCTTTTAAGATTGTAATATATTTTATGATATTCTTTGTCTTTGATCACTTAACAAGTGAAATATTTCTATTTTCTCCAGACAAATAGTTTATTGCAGTTGTACGTGATATGCAAAAGATGAGAGGCTCACTTGGTTTTTTATCTTCCTGTGGCTCAGGCTCCACCTCTACCTTCTTCTCGCGGAAATGTTTCACCTTTTCCAACAAACGAAGTAGTCGTCCACGGACAGAATTATCCACTTCTTCCTCTTGTTCTTCTTCTTCAATATGAACACCTGAAAGTGAAGTTTTAAATAAGATACTGTAACTTCTAATTAAACCTGCCACCCGCAGTGTTAATTTTAAATGCTGATGTCAGTAGACTTGATTCTGTAGATGAAGACTGACCACAGTGTGCCAGCAGAGCATTGTGAAAAGTCAGCATAGACTCGCGGACCTCATCAGGAACAGGACACTCTTCATCCTCAGTGCAGTTCTTGAAGTTCATGAGCATGTTGACCTACACAACAGCAAGAAAAGGTACAAGCAAGTATGCTCATTTTAATTTTATTTTCTAAAGCCAAAAATGGCTGCTCTTAGGTTTGAAAAAAATTACAAACTCATTCAAAACACATGAGTGACCTAATGAGAGTGAGTGAGTAAGTGATATTTGTTCTTTGAGGAGGAGGATTCTGTCCCAAAAAGAAAGACGAACGTGCAATGTACTCTAATCTCTTTGTATGCATTTGTCTGGGTGTACCTGCTCCTGTGGTGGGGAGCGAAATTCACGGGTCTTGCGGGCGGTCTCGGCTGCACTCATGGTGAAGGCCAGCATTAGCTCATTGTAGCGCTGCCTCTGGTTGGACTGTATCTGGCTGACAAACTGGTCTGAAAAGGCAGTGATGGCCTCCACTCTGTGACGTAGCTCGCAGTCACAGAAGTACTGCAGTAGAGTGCACATCTAAAGGACAAAAAGCAAAGTGAATCTCTAATACTATATAACAGTATCACTGGAAAGAATAGTATTTTTTCTATATTCTAAAAAGACCTGCCATACCTGCAATTTGACAGACTCTGGAAGCTTCATCTGGAAAAGTCCTTGCTCTAGGTGTTCTTCTTTACACTCCCCACCTGTCTCTACAGGTTTCTCTTTCTCTGTTTCCTCAGCTCCTTTCTCGCCATTTACTTGCTCTGTCTCATCCACAGTTTCTTCATAAGGCATAATGGACTCTGTGTTCTCTAATTCTTCCTCTTCCTCCATTTCTTCCTCCTCCTCTTCACCCAAGCCATCATCCTCATATTCCTCTTCTTCTTCCCCCACAGCTTCCTGCTCTTCTTCCTTCACCGCTCCTGCTTTTTGTTCCTTCTCTTCTTTCAACTTGGTATTCTCCTCAGCAGGCTCCTCTGCTTTCTTCCCACTGAAGACTGTGGGCTCAATCATCTTCAGGATGTGTGTGACATCTTCATCATCAAACACACCCATGATGAGGAGGGTACTGATGAGCTTGAGGATTGGAACAAAATGAAACTCAACACTGCCTCCCACAGGATCTCTCATGGCTTGACCTCCATCTTGCACAGCCTCAATCAGCATGTTCAGGGCCTTGGTCTTTAGCACCTGGAAATACAAGCAAACTTATGATTATTAGTGACTCAAGAGTTTCCTATGATGCCAAACCTGTTCATCCTCACCTGTAAGGGGATGACTGGACTCAATGTGTAGATGTCTTGATCTGTTCCCACAAACCCAATAGAGGAGAAATGGAGTTTGGGACGCAGACATGTAGTAAGGCCAACCCCGGGCAAAGCATGAGATTTGTCAGAGTACAGAGTGATACTGCGTGTTTCATCTGTCATTGGAACTATGAATTCCTTATTGGTTCCCAGCCGGTTCCTTTTGGCAGACTCCAGGTGCATGCTGATGAGCAGGTCATAGAAGCCGCTCCTCATTGGTCCAGGTAGGTAGGTGTTCTCTATGGCGTAGAAGAGCTGGGATTCATCCACATGGCTGCACAAAGCATGAGCCACACGGTTGTTTCCCAAAGCACAGACTGAGCCATACAGCTTCAGAGTATGATAGTGGAACTTCAGCAAGTCCATACGTTCGGACAGCTCCAGGATGTCAATGCACCTAGAGGATGCAAAGGGGTTAATTTTGCTGAAAAAAAAAAGCAACACATTTTTGCAACTCCTAACAATGCAAAAGATAAATGCAGAGTGATGCAGCTCTGACCTGTTCTCCTCTGGGATGTGGAGGGCCATCATGGTGAGTGGTTCCTGACACTGCACTATCCAGCCCAGTCGCTCACTAACACGGCCCGTCTCTGGAGCCAAGAAATGGTTGGGCATGCGGCTCCAGATGACTGGGGTTAACATCTGGACATCCAGTCTAGGGGGGCACTGGGGGACAGGGTTCTTGCGTTCACTCCGGAACATGGCGGCTGAGATGGGCATAATGTTCTTGAAAGACAAGTAATGGAAGGCAAATTATGTATTAGAGAAGACAGTTACATAACAAAGCTGGTAATGTGTAATTGTTGTCTCGATTTTGAGGATTGGTGCAGAATGAGTGATTCTGTGACTGACCTTGAGCTTGCCTAGTTCGAACTGAATCATATTTTGACTGGAAGGAAGGACGTAGACAGCTGGGAACAGTTTTGTGTTGGGCTCCACCTACAAGAAGAGAACAAAACATGGTTGCATTAAATTTCCTTTATAAGGAACTAGAAGAATACCAGATTGAAGCTCATCTGACCTGGTAAAATGTATTGATCTCTTTTCCATTAGCAGTGAAAGTCATGAGCCCTGTGTCCAAATCAATAAGACAGCCAATCACAAAATCCTCTTGACTGACTCGGGTCTGCTGGGAGCTGCTGAACTCCCCTCCCCATACCATGTAGCAGTTACTGCGCTTTATACTGAGGAAGACAGAAACATATTTACTGCACGTTTGTCATTTTAAATGAAACACACTATTTTTTGTTTTCTGTCTACAAGAATAACATACCTGTCATGAATATTGCCTTTATCATCACCTACAGTGACTGTTACATTTCTCACTTTGCTGATGTCAAAATGGGGGTCATACTGGTGATAGTCAGGTGTGATCCAGCCCACCCACACACCACCGGGCTCCTGCCCCGCAAAGACTCGCACAGAATAATAATACTGGTAAAGGGAGGAGGTGGGTGGGAAATAAACATTAGTACAGATTCAGGTAAAGATGATTCAACACAAATGTCAAAGTTTTAACAGTACTGACAGACAAGTTCAATATAAAAAATATTGTAATAATCGCAACATTGTTTATATTGTATGCTAATTAATGTATTCACAGTTAACAGTATGAGCACAAATGAGCAAAGTGTGATGAATTTTATATGGTTATGAATATGACAGCCATATAAATATAAGTTATGGTCATACTGTAGTGGTATTGAGGATGATGTCGACGTCATCCCTGTCATCTGGCACCACATCTTCAACTAAGCGGGGCATGGTGGGAACAACTGGGGGTGGAGTTATTAATGCAGCCTTCTTAGCCTTGAAAAGGAATCTGTAAATAATGGCAGCAATTACTCACTATATATGAAAATGTAAACACAGTATCCCAGCTGTAGCCTTCTCAAACCCCATACACTCCTTCTCAAGTCGCCCTACATGAATCTATACGAACCCTTTCTTCTTGCTTTTCTCAGTTGAGGCATCCTTCTCATTCTCTCCATTTTTAATGGCAGGGATCTCTTTAGGCACAGAGGGTTCTTTCTTGTCCTCCTCCTGCTCTTTGCGAGTAGCTGACTTCTTGAGTATTTCAAAGTCAGAGTCTGGGTCCACCTCTACCACCTCATCCTCAGGGATGGTCATGGTACGAGTAAGAAGGGTGGTCCCCGCTGGGACTTTGAAGGTCTCATGAAACTCAACTGGCATGCTAAGTCTGAAGAATAGCAGATCTGTGTTGGCGTTCTGAGATCCGAATGTCTTGTGGGTCACTTTTAGACAAGGGGCACTTTCCACTGTCCCATCAACACGGGACACCTAGAGCATAAATGAAAGTGGGGCAGGTGTTGATCTAGAAAATATGAACTTATTCATAATGCGAAAAAATAAATATTTCATCAAAACTGCAAAAAGCACAATACCTCAATGTGAGGATGATCAGTAGGCGCAGTGATGAACTGGGGAAGGCTCTTGCTGAACCACATGGTAATATCTCTTTTCATGTTGATAGCAAAGGGTTCAAATCCCTCCTGCAGGCCACAGATAGTAAAGTAACGAAGACTGCTGACGTTCTGACCCAAGTTGATTCTGCCGACCTGGGACAGGCCCAGACTGCACACAGGTATGAAGCCTAGGGATGTTCAATACATGCATGAACATGCATCAGAAACACAAACCCACATGTACTAATATCCAATGTTTCTAACTGAAAACATTTGCTATCAGTTTTTACTGTACTTACCCTCTCCTATCTCGATATCCTTAAAGGCCATCTCTGAGCCTGAGTCACTGATCAACATTTCTCCATTGAGTGTAAACATGATGTTCATCTCTGTGAGGTCAATCATACAACCCACCACATCACCAGACTGCCACTGACGACCAAATGGCTCATTTCCCACATGCCAACGTTGGGCCTGAAAAAGAAAACTGTCAAGTTTAGAGTTTAGTATGACAGAGACTTTGGAATCACAAGCACACAAACTAGGTCTTGATCGCACCTTGAAGCCATTGAAGACATATGCCAACTCATCTGCACCAAGTTCAGTGTCTGCGCGAACACTGGGCCTGGCCCAGCCCACTCTCATCTCCCCAACTGTCACAGCCTCAAACTCAAAGTACCACTTTCCCTGTGTGACAGCATACGATTTCTCTGCCCTGAACACTCTGATCTTATCTCCACGGGAGCTGCCTGGTCCATCCCCGCCTACATTAACACAAACACTGTAATGAACACTTAATAGAAAAGCTTTAAAAACGAATCTTGTAGGACTACATAAAAAAGACCTGCCATTCTGCTTGTAGAAAGCAGTGCAAACTTACTGCACTCCTGGTCTGGTGGTTCTATGTTGTAACCATATCCGATGAGAGTGCGTACAGCTGCGCAAACTGTGTCTCTGTTGGTCTTTTTAGTCTTTTCATCCAGTAGGTTGTAAGGAACCAGACGGGGATTGCGCTTGTTCATTATATCCTATACAAGACAATAATATCAAACATGAAAATGTAATAGAATAAACTTATGCATGTATAAAACCTACTCTACACTTTACACATACCTATAACCATTATCATAGGGACTTCTCCATAAAAAGTATGGTGGTACCTGCACAATACTGTATGTCCAGCCCTGGCGAACCCGGTCTCTTGCCCACACATTGTGTCCGTTTTCTGCCAGTCTCTCCACTAGAGTGTTCTGATTAGGAGTCAGCTTGACGTGGTTGAGGTCCAGAGGGGCTGGCTTATATCCGCTACTCTGCATGTAACTAATGGACAATGCTTTGTGATCAGATCCTGGAGAACCTTTACAAGGCCATACATGATAAAAGAGAAGCAATGTCACAAAATGAATCAAAATAAATGAATGCCCAACTCACGTTTTGGGGAGCTTGGTCTTTTTCAGATTCTCCTCTGCTTTCTCATCTCCCATTCCTACATGACAGCCTAGTGCCAGCAGAGTCCTTTGAAATGAATCACACAAGTCATGAGAAATAAAAAGAAATGAAATCACAGTGCTGTTAATTAAGTGAAGGCATTGACTTACTTGAGTGTCTCTCCTGACATTGCTAAATTGTAGTTCTTCTCTGGTTCAGGTAGACTCTGAAAGTCTACTAGGCAGGGGTGCAGCTTCTTGTTGTCATCACGAAACTTGACATCAATTTAAAAAGTAAAGTGCAAAGATTTTTTAAGGAAATTGTTAGTGTACACAAGAACATTTTCTACGGGAAAGATGACCAACACTGAAAACACTCACTGGTCCATAGGTCCACCCTTGTTCAATGCGTGTAACAGCCCATAACTCATGGCTATTTTCTGCAAGCTTCTCTCGAATGCGCTCCAAATGAGGAGGAAGTACAATCTGAAACAATAATAAATTCAGTACAGTGGAAAACATGAAGATGAAAAAGAGATGGAATAGGATTTTACCTGTATAGTGTCCACAGGGCAAGGAGTGAAGGCTGTATGTGAGAGGGACTGAGTTGGACCCAACAGGTTGCGGATGCCATCAAAATCATGCTTATACTCCTTGATGGGCTCAATCCGCAAACGGTCCCTGGGCAGCACTGCTTCATAGCATGGAGCATAGCCTGGAGGTGGGAGGAACTTGAAATCCCCATGACGCCCTCCGAGAAGAAATCGCAACCTTGCAGTTAGAATGTAAAATTGACATTAGTCTCATATGTCATAACTGTACCTCACTTATTAAAGAATAGATGCATTCATAATACTTCATTTTATAATTCACAATGTCCTACGTAACGCCTGCAGAGAAGCTGACAACAGGGAAGAACAGGCCATCCAGGTTGAAGTTCTCAAACATGCCCTGAACAGGATGCCCATTGATACGGAAGGAAATACTGGGCACGCTCAGATCCAAACAGCAGCTGACTACATCGTCTGCTGCCAGGATGTGCTGATTGGGTGTGGCAACATGACGCGGAACACGTCCTGTGAACACATATAGCAAATTAACCAATGTTTGTCAATATACATGAAATCTTAAGGAGTTTATCTGTATAACTTGTAGGCATCATGTGGGAAAGTGTAAGTGGTATGGCCACAAAAGCACAAGTGAATTAATGAATTAATTCATTAAAAAAGATACATATAAAAATAGTTTTAAATACATGGATATGTTCTTAAAAAATTAATTGTCCAAATTTGAGGCGGTGCCAATCAAATGAATGACGTCTATGTCATACAATTTTACTTTACCTGACCAGAGGTGAAGTCCGTCAAAACCGTAGGAATAGAGGTCATCCCCGACCCCGTTGCCCCCCCAGCCTTCCCCTCCACCAGGGTAAGGACTGTAGCCCTCCGTCAGAGCCCAACCCACACGCAGGTGATATGGCTGAGCTGTAAGGAATGGCTCCACGTGGTCCACCATCACCTCAAAATACCACTTCTTATACTGAGTGGATCCTTCACAAGTTCCAAGGAAAATGTTGGGTCTCATGCTAAAGGAGGATTACAAAACAAATACCAATCTCAGAGCAGATGTTTAGATAACTGGGTTTCAGCACAGAAGAAAGAGCACAAAGCATTTTCAGCCTGTATTGAAGTGTGCTCATATAAATTGACCCACCTGGTTACATAATTGATAATGTTGGTTTGAAGTAGGAGGTCACGACCTGGAAGCAGATTCTCTGTGATGAGATTCTGATTTGACCTGACAGCCACCCCGTTACACACACAGAGAGAACAGAGCACATCCAAGACCTGGCCAAAAAATGGAGACAGAAATCCAAGAAGATTGTTCTGGTACTGCCTTGTAGCTCGAGATTTGATATATTACTATATTATACATATTAAATAATATATGAACTGCAATCAACTCAATCAACAAGTTTCAGGTTTTTCCAACATGTTCAGCAAACAGTGTTAATGTTCCTGACCTTATGATTGCGTCCATGCTTATCTAGCAGAGAGATGATTGATTTGATGTGATTCTCCTGGATAATATTCAGCACCTCTGGACTCTCAATCAGAACACAATACAACACCTCCAGGATTCCTGTCATAAGTGGCAGTGCATGTTTATATGGTATGGTGGAAAAGCACAATAAAATAAAACACACCCTTAGAAACAATAACAGGAACACATTCAAAATATAATGCAATTTAGTGAGTTTAATCGATACCTCATTGGCACAGTCTTTACAAAGAATTGCAAGCTTCACATTGTTAATGTTTGTTGCAGGAATATTCTTTTCAATTGCATCATATTGTCAGATGTTCTTGTTATTTTGATCCCCCTGTGTATGCTGTTTGTAACAATGACAGGGCAAATGACAAGGTGTTCACTTATATTAGTGAGCAACACAAGCTTTCATCATTCACAGTTATGTTGGCTTCTGAGAGAGAGAACAAACAAGAAACTAAATGTACATTGTACATTTAAATGAGCTTCCATATGTCTTAGATACCTGAAGATGCCTCCAAACGATCCAATTTACTGACCAGCCAGTCAAGATTATCACAGAACAGGGCACAGTTAGCACGATTACCTCTGATCAAAGAAGCTTCACAAAAGAAGAGAAGCAGACAAGATTGTTAATACATCACATTCACAAACAGGAAAGGTGGCTAGATATGGGGAACATAAAAGGCTAATCTAAAATCACCATGAATGCATAGAACAAATCACCAGATGGGTATACCTAGCAATTCATACAGTAAATTTACTATCTCCTTCCATGACTCTGCAGCTTCTTCCCCAGCATATTCTGAGAAGTGGGCTGCTGTGTTGTAGACATTGAGCCGATCAACACAGTCCAGGACATGAGTAATCATTCCCTGTTAAAAACAATAAAAACTTGTATATATCTGAAATACATATATTGACTGAAAATAAATCAACCAAACTAAATCTACATCCAAATATGCAGCTGTTATACAATTTCATAAATAGTCATTCCTCTGTAGGTAGACAAACCTCTTCCTGGAAGAGGTTCTGTCTGTTCTTGAGGGAGCGAAGCTTGAACTGTTTGTCCTCATGCTCCAGCTCCTCTTCGGGGGGTCGGAAGTAGAAAATGAGGTCCTGCAGGGACAGCACCACTGCATCCATAGGCAGAGATGGGGGGTTGGCAGATTTGTTTTTCCCACTCAGAGCATCTAGACCTCTGGAGACATGAAAAGAACATGATGAGAATACCATAACAAAGATGCTGTATCGAAAAAACTAAAACATGGTTTTTAGCAAAGATTTGAATAAAATATAACTGAAGTAGTGCTACTTGATGAACTGGTTGAAGAGGCCTGTTGTGCTGTGAATCATTCTGGCAGCTTGGGACTCTTCAGTCTGAGATCGAGCCACTGTGAGTGCATCATCCATGTGACCTTCTTTATGGAGTATGGCCTAAGAATTGAACACAGGTGCCCTTAAAACACAAGTATACTTTCATACATACCAACAGTTATGCTGAGTTAAATGGTTTTGAGTTGTTATTGTTGCTCCAGCACATTGCCGATTTATATTTTGCTGACCATCTTGATGTATAATTCTGCTTTACCTTTCTCTTTAGAGGACCCAGACGGGCAGATTTGGCATCAACAGCAGCATATGTAAGCCAGAGGCCAGATGAAACATGCTGTACAAAGCACATAGACTCTCCATACTTAATCTCAGGTGTGCCCATGCCTTCCACATCTCGCTTCTGGGTCACTTCAATTTTTTCCTGTAGTTTAAATAAAAGGTGTGTTCTTCATTAAGGTTGGTAAGAATGTCTATAGTGCACAAAGGAGTCTCAAACAATTCAACACAGTTGACCTTGCATAACAATAACCTTTGAAATTCTGAAGCAGAAGGCTGACATCTTGGAATTTGCCTTCTCAGGGTCCACCAACAGCAGTCCTTTCTCTTCATCCAGACAAAGGTATCTGCCTGTTGTTATGTGACGTATCCGGAAAGACTGGCCCCATTTAATGTGACCTCCGCTCCAACTACCAATAGGCACAAATGAATGGGCATCAGCGCACGGTAAAGTCACTCAAAGTGAATTATTATAATACACATGTTGTTAAATGCAAGGAATAAAGACACTCACACGATACGTAGTGGTTCAAGTCTCCATAAGGATCGAGCATGACTGCATACAGCCCCTCCTTCATAATGAGCAACTCTGAAAAAAACAACATGCCAGTCAATGATATGCACGATGTATCAGGATATTTAAGGTTGACAAATTCTACAAAATATTTTGATATATTTCATACCTTCCAGGCAGCCAATGGTTTCAGTTTATGTCAGTACACTATGACAATCAACTTGCAGACACTTGAAACTTTCTTCAGATAGGTAGCACATTGCAATGAACATTTGTCAGTTATTCCATCACTATGTGGTAATGCAGATTGCAAGCAGGGACCACTCTGAAAACTCCAGTGTGTTCAAGGACCCTATGACCCTACGATTGTAGCTGCTGAAAAACATCCACAAGCAATGTTGCCAATCTAACCAAGCAAAAAAAAAATATGTGCAAACATTTTATGATAAGGATTAGGGGCTGTCTTATTCATTAAAAACTTTGCCACTTGGCTGTTTGTCAGCCAAACCCAAGTCAAGTCAAGGTGTGGAAGAGCTTTCAAGACAATCCCTACATCACCATGCAATACCAGAGGCATGTTTTCTAATGTAGGGAACACATCGAAAAACATATGGTTTGCTTTGGAAAATGGTTGAGAGTGACATAAAGTGTAAAACTAAAACAACCAATATCTGTGCAGCAATGAAACATATTGGTCACCTGCGCTGGTCGTCCCCTTGGTCAGCTCCTGGGATTGCCAAACACTCGTCCATGTGACCATGGAACAGCCTGAGCACATACCCTCCGGTCAGAAAACCTAAAGGAAAAGAGTCATATTGTTCAGAGAGAGTGGACAGGTTTACGGACAAAAGAGACTTTTTTTTGCGACAACAAAATTACAGACCTTCAGCTAGCTCACATCCAGACATCACAGGGGTCATGGTCCACAGTGTTTGCATGAAGGAGGCATCTACCATCAAGTCACCACTGGCGTAGGACAGATGCTGAAAAGAGTGCAGGTGGAAATATTTGTAAGATTAATTGATAACAAATTCTCAGTTACGTTTCAAGTAAATAAAATCACGGTTACCAGGTATCGCTCTGAAGAAACACTGACAAGAATGAGGTCATCTCCCACCCTGACCTTCTCGCCTTCAGACCTTTGCTTGGAGGCTGGATGGATGGTCCACCAGCAGGCCTCTCCTGTGACGGACAAATAGATTTAGAATACAGAAATCTACATCAGCGTGTGGGACATTATGGGCAGTAAAGTGT
The DNA here is from genome assembly GCF_020085105.1 of Siniperca chuatsi. Classification (NCBI taxonomy): domain Eukaryota; kingdom Metazoa; phylum Chordata; class Actinopteri; order Centrarchiformes; family Sinipercidae; genus Siniperca; species Siniperca chuatsi. Next base: position 12,505,413 of record NC_058055.1, read on the forward strand.
ATAACCACCTGTGGAGTCTTCCTGCAAGCCCACATCAAAAGCCAATTTGTCTGTCAGTGAGCGTGAAGTAGTCAAACAGCTCAAGTACTGCAACATAAAGAGAGGGATAACAAGTCGTGAGATGACATGCACTCCAAACAATTCAGAGAATAATAGATTGTGAGGAGAAATGTTGCTTAGAGGAGAGGACAGGATAGAGCAGCAGTAGCCACATACTTGATTGTAAATGCGCTCACCATGCTGGAGTGAGTGTGTTTCAGGAGGATGGCATGTCCATACAGCAGGGTTCGGTGACCCCCGCCTTGTGACGACTGGGAGACGGAGGTAAAGACAGGTAGAGGCAGAGTCAATTAAATGTACAAAGGATGAAAGGAGGTTATCATATTCAAGGTTCTCCCTTTGAAACACCCTCAAGGTGACAATTTTGTCTAGTTAATACTGAAATAACAGTAGGGCAAGTCTACTGATTCCAAGCGTGTGCTTAGAGCAATAGGAGGAATAAAAACCACAGCCATGTCTTACAATTGTAAAACTAAGCAAGGTCTAGGTAATAAATTACTTAGACCTTGTAAGGAAACAAACAAAAAAATTATCTCAGAACAGCTGAGGCAAATTAGCAAAACAATAACTATTTCATTCTACCACTGAGAAAGGTTATGTACAACATACAAACATAACTACTACTTCAAATCTTTTATGGTTATTATGTTAAGTCATCATTAGTGTTTTTCATGTTCATTGTCAATTATTGTTATTTATTCACTGGATGTTAAAAAAGAAACAGAAAAAAAAATAGGCTGAACACAGATTTTCAATGACAGAGACAGGACATATTCAAAAAGATAGAAAAAAAGAGGTTGAAGCTGAGGTTTATCTTGGGTGACTGACATGAATCAGTAGAGGTATTGTAAGCTAAGTTGCTCTATGATAACACTAAATGGTTATGAAAGGTAGCTGCGATGCAGTTATGACACAAACTTTCAGGCTGAAGCAGTGGACAGAGATTTCATGGGACAGTGACAGGGGAGAATGAGCAAACATACCCATTTGTCCAAGTCGACAGCCTATGGTTGGCAGGTGGGAGAGTGAAGGAGCATGTGGCGTCAAGTTGGAAACGAAACAAAGTAAGTTTCAGTTGTTGAATGAACAATACACTGCACTTGTTTATTGTATCATGAGTACATCCCAGGGATAAGAGGCACCTTTTAACCAAACAGTACTAATTCCCCCCTAACTGTATCGTACCTCATCCACAGAAGAGTTGGACAGCATCTCCTGTAATGCCCGCACAGACAGGGACTGCTCCAAAATGAAGCAGCAGATAGCAAGGTCTGGAGGGACATTCTGAAAAACAGGACAACTAGTAAACATGGTGAATAGTAGCAATTAAAATTCACAAACAAATTAGATAAAAGGCATTAAGCGCTGTGTCCTCTGCTACCTGAGCGTTCGAGGTGGTCTCAAGGAAACACAGACGATTCCCAAATCCTTCACATGACAGACACAGCTTGATCTGTTCCTTAAGAATGGAGGCAGTGCATTGTAGCACCACCTGATCATCCTACAAAGACAAAACAAGTCCAAAGTGAAGGAGGATTTCAGGAGCATTTTTGCAGGAAAACATGGGGGCAGAGCAAGAGGGATTGACATGTAACAAAGATCTGCTGCAAGAATTGTCTGAAAGCCGGCATTTTGGATTTTTGTTAACTCTCAGGCAAAAGAACCATTTAACTAAAACATGTATCAAATTAAATTTCATGTAAACACGTATGTTATACCAACTCTGAACTGAAACTGCATATCTTCTAATGCTACCCAACGTTAATCTTAAAAGAATACTCCACCGTTTCAGCATTGAAACAACATTGTCAGACTCACAATAAAGAGTTTAAAACAAAAGTAACAAAAATAGATGCAGCAGAACTACAGACATTGTCTTTGATAAGTGACATCACTTGAGGCAATTCATCAGACTTGGTACCTCTCCCACATATGTTACACATACCAAGACCTGTCTCCAAGACCTGTAAACAGACTTTGATGTGTAAAATTGGTGGAATTCCCCTTTGTTGTATTCTGCAAATCTTAGATTACATTATGCCTCTTACATTTCATGGGTTAACATATTAAACTTGCCATTCACAGACTCTGACTTGATAGGTTAAATCCATATGACCCATACTGTACTATATTTGCGAGGGGTGACATTACAAATAAAACTAATTTAGAGGTGGCTACATACCAAAGGAACACAGATAGTGTAGATGTTTGAAGTTGGGTTTTTTTGGCCACCAAACCTTTAATCAGAGTGACAACATTGTGGCCAAGACAAATATCTAAAACTTGGGACTAAATAAAACAACCTGCAAAAACAGCTGTTTCTTTGCACAACTTTTCCTAACCTTCACTTTGTCTAGTTAATGTATTTCTCTGTGCCTGTCACTGGTTCTAATCTCCCCGCCTGTCCGCCTCCACGACACCAGCCACTCCCCCCCGCCAGCTCTCTATTTCAGGCTGCTGCACCTGCTATTCACACATCCCCTTCTGGAAAGCAACAGATGTTTAGGATTTGACTGCCAGGGGGAAAAAAATTATCCACATTGCACTGCATTGATTCACTACTGCAATTATTCAGCTTGCTGACAAGAGGAATATTCAAACTTTCACTTTGATTCACCTCAGCTCAAGACTTCATGCTGAGCTGTTTGTGTTTTTATCTGCAAATGCTTCTGGTTCATTCATACCCTTAATCAAAGCACATGCCATTAAGTACCAAATGTCATTTTAGTAAAGAGTTCATCATAGTTGTGAATTATGTGTCAATAACTATTATGTCATTTAATATAGTTTGTGCCTTATTGTAGTTGTTTGTGAAGCTGTAAACTGGCAACAGACTGCAAAATATAAACTGCTGATAGGTTTGAAGATTTGAACAGCTCTTAGATGTCAGCTGTTTTTGACAATAAAATTAATGTGATCAATTTTGACATTATGTAAAAAAGTTAATCTCTTAATTGATACTTCTTAATTTACACAGGTATGTACAAGGTTAAAATTCTGTGGTGTGAGCTGCTACCGGTTGCTACCACATTTCAATTCACATCTATGGGAATTTTTGAGTGTCCAATTTAGAATAGAAACACGTGCAAAGACGAGGAAAGTATGCAAACGCCAGACAAAAAGGACCCGAACTGAGATCCAACCCTGGAATTTTCATTATACTGATATACTCAAAGTGTCAACATGACACAAGTTGGATATGGTGTGGTGGACTTTGTTTTCAAAGTCTTTCAAAGTTTTTTGTGCCTGTGTAACAGTTTGTGAGTTTGCAGTGTTGTAAAGGGGAGTTAGTGCAGTCCGTTTCCTCTTCATCGATCTCATGTCCTTAACATATGGACTACTTAAATATCTTATTTAACAATAATAATGAAACACCTATCCTATGCAGTAGACATAAAAGTCAAATCAGTAGTTTGCCAATAATTTACAACAGCCATTAGACTGAAGCAATCTAATGGCTGTTGACAGTTTTTTTCATTTGACAGTGTTGCCAACTTAAGAACAATTCAGCAAAATATTAGAGACCATCGGACAAATTGACAATCCTACCATAGCATATGACACAAGTAAGTATTAAGTTTCTGGGAGGTTCTGTTCCTAAGTTACTGTGTGCACAAGAATGTGTCTACAGGCAGACACACCAACAGACTGGCAGACAGGCTGACTGAAAGACAGATGCCATCATGACAACATGGGGCTAGCAGCTGGGTGGTAATCTAAAATTACATTTGATAGAAGATTTGCCATGTAAGAAATCTGACAAAATGTTTTGAAACCAGCATCTGATAATAAACAGTGCTGGTACTACTTTACTATTAAAGTTCCCACATGGACTGAAGTAAGCAGCTGCAGAAATGGGCCAAGCTTTGAACCTGCTAATCCTCACACAGTAAATATAGAACTCAGCTGAGTTCAGGGTGAACAGCAGCAGACTGACACATTGTTAACATATTTTACTTTAGTGCTGTGTTTCAAACCACGAGACAATGCCAACTGAAAACATGTGTTTTTTAGATTTATGTAGCTTCCAGATTAAATATGTAAAAAAACAACATTTGAATGTGTTCATGCTGATCAAAATATTGAGTAAAAGTATCTTTAAGCAACAAGGCAGACTGCAGTCAAGCTTCACAACTTATAATCAAGTGGCTACAAGGAACTGAGATTTAAGTGATACACAAAATGCAGTCTATATAAACGGTGTATAATCAGCTGAGTATCCAAATAGAGAGTGTTTTATTGTTACATACACTGTCAGATTGCAAGGCCACAATGCCCTTCTGCAGACTTTGGCACAGTGTCTAAACTGGACACCTGATAGCTCAGCGGTGAGTAATGCAGCAAAAATAACTAAACATGAACTAAACATGTCAAAACTTCAAAATGTACTGAAACCTCTGTAAGCAAGATATTTATATTGAAAACACATGTTACCTAAATCACAAATTGGGGCTGCAGTAGAACAAAGGCCTGAGAACGAAGTGACACCCTGTGGATTCATCCCATGCGCTCATATTAAAGTTTGGTGTGGGACATGGTCACTGACATCATGCATAGTTAGTTTTTCTAAAAAGGTAGATGGAAATGGGTGATTATTCCTTAGGAGATAAAGGCCTAGTCTAGGTAACATAGATTCTTGATAAAAATACAAATGATGGCACACTACCCAGAATACTTCAATTGTTCCTATTTTCATTCAATATTTAATCTGGAATAACATCAAGCAACAAACATGGTGATACTGCATTAACAGGAAGTTAGAGGACTTTGTGGTCTCTTAGAATTTTTGCTGAAGCTTTACAACCATGTCAGCATTATTATGTTGTAGAGCTTCGACATACAAGCCAAGACAAAAAACATCCACATTCCCACTAGGTATGGTACAATTGAGTCCGGTAGTTCACACTGAACTCTGTGAAGCCATTGTAATCTTGATCTCTGCCTCAGCTACAGGTGCAATGTCCTGCTTAAAGCATGAAAGTGACCCAAATACAAACTACAGAAAATTAAGTATGTATTTACTCTTTAAAAAAACATTTGATTGTCCTAAATACCATCAAAGTAAATGTGGGGGCGTAAGTGTCAAACTGTTGTAATTCTTTCATGTAACTGTATCTAATTGCTTTTCGGAATCTGTACATGTGTTAACTGTCACCTGGCACCAGAAGTTTTCTTCTCTGTGACAAAACAGTAACATATTAAGTATCCGTTGGGATATAAATAGATAACAATGCCGACAAAACCAGCCACCTGTCCTTGTCAATCTGTGATCAGTCCGTGTAAAGAAAGTAACTCAACACAGTAAATGTTTGTCTATTATCTATTATGAAGCAACATTTCAATATACAAAATATAATTATTCTTCATTGTTGACTGAATAGGTTTACTAATAGTTGCTAACTATTTGTGAAGAGGCAGATAGCATCACTTACTGTTCGCAGGAACTGAATCTCTTCCTCTCCATCTGCACCTTCTGCCATCCTCCCAAGGCATTAAAAGCAAAACCTTGAGAGAAATGGGAAAATGTTTGTCTCTCAGTTCTGTAACTCCTGGTGCCTATATGCCCAATACATAAGGCAAGACAATGTTGGTGAAGGTTTCTGAAGGGCACTGTGGGTCCTGTGCCTCTCTCTGGCAAGTGTTATGAGGCAGAGGGAGTGACTGTTCATTCCTGTTCATTACAGCATCATAAAGAGGTGGAGCAAGCAGTCAATCAAATGGTCCTAAGTTATGGTATCTAGACCACCGTTTTGCAAAATGTTGTTACATTATAAATTATTGCGCAAAAGTAAAATATTAGATTGAAGCGAGAACTCTCATAATGCAATTAACAATTAAAAAAATTGTGTTAAAAAAGAGGCTGATCGTATGAAATCTATCATTTGCGTGTTTTTTTAAAGTAGTCTTTTCATGAATTTTCAATTATTAGGAATTGAATCTATTGAGTAGAACATTATTTGTGTTTGTTTGATAAAACTGAGTTATTTTACAGGGGCTGGGGGACACATAGGAGATAAAGTAATATTAGGTTGTGTTGTTAGTGTTTGTGATTTTTATTATCTATTTTATTTATTAATTATTTATTTAGATGTATTTTATTATATTCTTATTGCAGATATACTGCAATAAGAATAAACAAATAAGCTTTTTCAGCATAAAATGCTTGTTTGTTGTACATATATAAATAAAAACACTAAAGCTACCTAGTTAGCTGTTCTTACATCATTACACATTACATCTCTGAGAATTACAGCTCACCTGCCCAGCTGTAGTCAGCCCCTCAATCCCCTGCGAAAAAACGTGAAAAGAACTTAAAGGAATGTAGAGACGTATCCAAAAAACAAGCAGAATATAAAATTCAAGAGAACCTAAGAGCAATAACGTTAGCTGTGGCTTAACAGTACATCCAAAGTTACAACTTTAGCCAGGCGACCGTTAGCCCCGTTTATAGCTAACGTTAGGATGTGAGATTGAATGTGTTAAACAAGAATTATGCCTTTCTCCGGCCCAAAGTTATGAATAATAATACTAAGTACAATAAGTACCAAGTACAATATTAAAAGAAACGAAGTGCTGTGTATAATTTTACAGTTTTATTAACGTAAATGACCATGTATACATACTCACTCATGTCCTGTGGAGGGCAGCAAAGCGCCAGAGGCCAGCGGCGGCCGATGTTTGTCATCCATTTCAGTAGAAGAAGAAAACGGTACGACGGTAAAACAGTTCCCTCTTCATTTCCAAAACACAAAGCAGTGTCGGGTAAGAGTTATTAGCAGTTCGTAACCTGCAGTATTAACTTAGTCATAATATGCATATTTGCCAATATACCGTACAGAAATAGTGTGTTTGCGTCGAAAGTTGAAACACGAATCCAAACGTTATAACAGTCTCTTTTGCTAACTTAGCTGGTAGCTTAGCTCGCTAAGCAGCGCAACGTTAAGTTACTGTACAAAGTGGCTAATGTTTTGACATTGGTGAATGCTTACCAATGTTAGTCGTTTGTAGCACTGACCTACCAGACTCTTCCCAGACTATAAACCCAACAACGTTTGCAAGTTGAATGACTGGAAGCAAAAGCATCAGTTGCCGTCAGTCCGCAGATTAAAACGAGGTTTTGTGTGACTTTGAAGTAATATGTGTTTTTCTGTGTTAAAGACTTAAAGGTTGGTACAGAAGAAGAATGGATGCCCTCACTCACATGCTGACAGATCCTCTTGATCCAAAAGACGAAAACGATGGACAAATAACAGAGGAATGCATGCTGGGGAACTGTAGAGTGAACCTTCCAGAGGACCTACTTGAGGACGTGAGTTATCTGTCGCTCAGTGATTAAATGCTGCTCTTTCCTGCTTTGTTCGATTGCTCACATGTGTAATACACAATGCAGATGATGCATTCATTTTTGCTGTTTACTTTTGTTGGCAACAGCCCGAAATTTTCTTCTCTGTGATGAGCGAAAGCACCTGGAGTAAAGTGCTGTCAGATTCCCAGAGGCAGCACCTTCGTCAGTTTTTGCCACGGTTTCCCGAAAACAGTGTTGCAGAGCAGGACAGCACCATCAGTGACCTATTCAACAACAGCAACTTTCACTTTGGAAATCCCCTTCATCTTGCACAAAAACTATTCAGAGGTGCTTCCTAGTTATCCACTTATTAACCCACCAACACACAACTATATCATGCTGAGTGAATTTTTTAAGCACTTTTTGATCATGACTCTTATTATCTCAACCTAGATGGTTACTTCAATCCTGAGGTAGTCAAGTACAGACAATTGTGTGCCAAGTCCCAGAGAAAACGACAGTTGTACTCCCTTCAGCAGTATTACCACAGACTTTTGAAGCAGATCCTCGTCTCCAGAAAGGTATTTTTGTAAAACCTTTAAGTACAAGGCACATGGCCTCTTGCAGTTAGTCTTAACGTGTCTTCTTGTTCTAGGAGCTGCTGGAGTTTGCAGTTCAAAATGGTCTGGACTTTCCACCAAAAAGAAAATTACCTACCAAGACTCATGCTGAAATGCGTGAGCCAAGGGTGAGAAGAAGATTGAGCCGCATAATAAAGGAGGTCAAAACTGAGTGTGGAGACAGCAATGCTTCATCTGATGATGACGGTCAGTTCGTTAGTATCACTGCCAAAAATAATACCTTTTATTTCACTTATCAAATATGAAGATGTTGGTGTAGGCAGTAGTATAACAGCAGATATTAGAATATGCAATATGAAGATGGAAAAAAAAGTTAAAACAATAAAAAAATGTAAAATAAAGATAGATTTGAACATTAATTAGGAACATTACAAGATTATCAGACATTCAAGTGCAGAAAGGCAAATTTATAAAACTCACCATTCCAGTGCTTTTGTCTTATTGTTGTTATTATTATTATAATTATTATTATTATTATCATCATTATTACTTATGCTTGCAGACATATCATTATGGACTCCAGCACCACAATCACCTTCTTCTCTGACACCTACTGTCTCGCTCAGAGTTCTTCCCAGCCTCTCCACCCAAGACATGAAGACTACTCGTCAGTGATTTCTGCAATATCCAGATGATGTTCCTCAAATGTTTGAGCACAGTGAATATAATGTTTAAAGACATTTTTATTTCTTCACAGAAAAAACAGAACTTGGGGAGCAGGACTTGAAAGCCATGCTGCACAACCATAGGGAGAAGAGGAAGCGACAGCCAGTAAGAAAAATAACACAGATATGGTTTATTCTTAATTTGTACAGCATATCACTAATGATTGATTTACTCAGGACCATCCAGACTTGATGACCTCTGATATCCACCTTGGAGACATACTTTCAAGAACGAATATTGGTCGGAAGGGGACTGTGCGTGAGTAAATTAATTGATATATCTTTGACCAAAGTCTTGTTTTTGTTGATTTCATGACGCACAGTTGATATGTTTCTTTCCTTTTTTCTTCCAGCACTATTTGATCTGTCTCTACCTAAGAAGAAGATAAAAGATGAGAGAAGGAAGAAGAAAATGAGGACAATAAAAGTGGAATCTGAGGATCCCTGTGAAACTCTTGCACCTTCAGACACCCCATCAGCTCCACCAGTGAACATCATCAACTCCCTGCCGGACACACCATCTACTCCACTGCCCAACATCAAGGAGGAGTGAGTCTAGTGCCATGCTGGTGTCCAGAATATTTACAGATTTGTGTGTGCGTAATGTAAAGAACCATCATTATTGCAGAGTTGTGGAGGAGTCTCAGAGCAGCCCGGTTTCCATTGAGGAAATAGCTGTCAGTTTCTTCAGCCTGTTAGAGACCATCTTGAGGGCAGAAAACCTTGCCAGTACTTCAGTGGTATGCACTCATTACAGAGTCTCACATATTATAAAGTTGGTCACAGTTCTGACTACACATTACAACGCCTACATTTTGATCTCTCAGTTGGAGGAGAAAGTTCAAATGTGGCAGTCCTCTCCAGCCAGCTCCCTCAACGTGTGGTTTTCATCTGTCCCATGTTGGTCCGACTTAGTTCTTCAAGCCCTGCAGTTTCTTGCTGGAGAGACTAAAGGTAAGTAGCAGTGGTCACCCACACTGAAATGGTCAGACTTTATTTTCCACCCCATGTTAATCTTGTATTTTTCCCCACATCTGTGTGTTGATCAGATGGCATGATGGCACTACCCAGTGGCTTTTCTCCATTTGTGGAATTTGCTGATGAATCTCAGCAGTGGAGGTGGATTGGTAAGAGGGATCAACTATTGAAATTCCTTATTGATGCAGTGCTTGGTGTTCAGACTGATTGTATTCTTTAAGATTTAAGTCAATCACTTATTTTAGGCCCGACTCAGGATACAGAGAAGGATCTCAGTGCACTCTGTCAGCTGTGGCTGGACTCCAAAGATTTAGTTGTCAAGGTAGTACAATTATTATATTATAAATACAGTTTCAGCACTGACTCTGTGCTATGCTACATTTCTGTTTACTATGTTGACCACTGTTTTATTTGTGACAACAAACAAACAGGCTGTTTTTGTCTTCTACAGACAGAAAATGAAGACATGTTAGAGATTACTTCTCCCACACCAAGAGTGTAAGATTCAGTGATTCATAAAGCATTGCAAACATGCTATAATTGCTGAAAACTTAACAAATGAATTAATAATTCATTAATTGATCATTGTTTTTTGGGTTACTGGTTGGACTAAGCATGCCTTTTTTATTGACTTAATTTTGTGTATTTTAAATAGCATATAGTTAATTGCTTAATCAAAAAATCATGATGAAGTAGTTTGAGTTCATGATTGTTGAAGTTAACAGTGTAATATCTCTAACCAAGCAGTTCAACTGATTATGTGGTGCGGCCCAGCACAGGAGATGAGAGACAAGTGTTTCAAATCCAGGTTTGTTTGTGCTGCTGGAATACTTTTCTCATTTATAACATTTTACCTCTTTCGCCTGGACATGAACTTTCTAAGCCGACATACTTTTTGTTTGTTTATTAGGAGCAGCAGCGATACAACCAGCCACATAAAGCCTTCACCTTTAGGATGCACGGCTTTGAGTCTGTGGTGGGGCCCGTTAAAGGGGTGTTCGATAAGGAGATGTCTCTCAACAAAGCCAGGGAGCACACACTGCTCCGCTCAGATCGACCACCATACGTCACCATTCTCTCTCTGGGTTAGAACTTCTGTTTTGCTCTGACTCCACTGTCAGGCTGTGGGGAAACAGTGCTTTTAAGTGTGTGCAAAGGAAACCGATCACACGATTCTGACTTCTACCCTCTTTCTTCCATAGTACGGGATGCAGCAGCCAGGTTACCCAATGGAGAAGGAACGAGGGCAGAGATCTGTGAACTGTTGAAAGACTCGCAGTTTCTTGCTCCAGATGTCACTAGTGCACAGGTGTGATAGATTTTGCATTTTTTCTTTTAGTCCTTCAGCTTACTCTGGCAGAGTGATTTAGTTTTGTGTGGACCTTACATTGGCCTGTGTAAGAGCCACTTTCCAGAGGCAGATGCTACCTATACGTTGTTGTCTTATGATGACATTTCCTATGTGTAAGGAGCTTTCTTTGCCATTTAGGTGAACACAGTTGTCAGTGGGGCTCTGGATAGACTTCACTATGAGAAAGACCCCTGTGTGAAGTACGACATTGGCCGCAAACTCTGGATTTACCTGCACCGCAGTCGCAGTCAAGAGGAGTTTGGTAAGAAACCGTGTGGTTGATTTTAGGGTTTAGCTGTCCACTCTAGTAGTTTGTTCGGAAGTGTAATGATCTCCAATCCTGTAGTTTTTGAGTGGAGGCAACCAATAAGGAGCCAGTTGTCTAGTTTGATTATCAACTATTGTCTGAATAGAAGATTTACTTCATTTCCTATAACCCCTGTAGATCTGCCTGACACATAGAATTTTAATAGTTTGGAATTTTTAAATGTTCAGCTTTGGTGCCTTTTATTCCTTCATCCTTCTATGGCCTTCATCTCTTCTGTACCATACTATGATTGCACTCACATGTAGATGAGCAAAGTGTCTCATATAGCATATGCTCTCAGTCTTTAAGATCACTGTCATGTGGAAAAATGTTAATTCTCATGTTTTTTCTTTCTCCCATCCAGAGAGGATCCACCAGGCTCAAGCTGCTGCTGCAAAAGCAAGAAAAGCCCTCCAGCAGAAACCTAAACCTGCATCCAAGCCTGTGAGTCCACTGCTTCCATTTTACTGCAGAAAAAACTACACCTAGCTGTACACAATGTAAAACATACACTATTTCTATTTAGCTTTTTTACTGTGTGGAAAACGCTGTTGAAGTTGTGCTATTGTAGTGGAAGTTATTGTTTTCCCACTTGGAGTTTTAATTTGTTGTTTATCAGTGTCTGAAACAACATTATAGCTGTTGATTATGAGTCTCAAAACCTGTTTATGTTTTAGAAGTCTGGAATTAAAGACGGAGGCAGTAAAACCCCTGGATGTCTGGAGACAGGACAGGATATTGGCTCCAATCCAATGTCACCTACCCCCACAACACCCACCCCAAACACACCTGGACCCCCTAAGTCACCCTTACCCTGCACAGCCACCACACCAACGAAGACTGGAGTCCCGGATACAATCAAAAGCAGCCCTGGGTCAGTGAGACACAATATTTTTTGTTCTGTTCTAATACATACACCCATGTTTCGTCTGTGTAATTTGAAATAGACTTTTTTCTATTGCTTCTGCCCCTTCTCGCTCTCCCAGTGTTCTTCTTGTGTCCCCTCCCTCATTGCCCCAGCTGGGAGCCATCTTACCCAGTAGTCAGGCTGCTCCACCAGCTTCACAGCCAGTCACATCCCAACACACAGCTCGGATAGTGAGTCACCTGGCGGCAGGCTCCCTCCCTCAGGTACGGGTTGTTTCTGCTCAGCCTGGTCTGTGCTCTTCGGCAGGAAGTCAGCAGGCCACACTGGTACATCAGACCCCTCACCAAATCAGGATGCCGATGTCAGTGGCAGCAAAGGGCATTTCACAGGTAACTAGATAGAAGAGCCGTGTTTGTTATTTTGCATATTGCAATGTATGATTAATTCTGTCTGTCTTTATTGTGTCTATAGGCAGTGGTTTCTGTGCCTCTGAGGACTGCTAGTAGTCCAGTCCAGGTGCCGACCACCCTGTCTGTTGCTGTGGCCAAACCTCAAACTGGATCACCTAGTAGCCCGGCTAACAACCCCACTTCCCCTGCTGTGCTGCAAGGAGTCGCCAGCCCGAATATCAAACAGGTGAACCAGTTTGTTTCAACTGGGATATTTGGTCAGTTAGGTCGACTACTAGTAGGGCCTTTCTGAACAGTCTTGAACTGCAAGAATGTGTCTCCAACAGGCTGGAAGTTAGTTATTACACAGATCAAAAATATGTGGAGGGTGCTGTGCCCTCAAACTACAAGAGGCTTTTTATAGATAGATAGATAGATAGATAGATAGATAGATAGATAGATAGATAGATAAACAAATGCCACTCCTTGAACACTCAATGATAATGACCAGTTCAAGCATAAAACTAAATATTTTATTGCATGGTATAGGAGTACATATGCAGAAATAAGTCTCTCAGTTCAGTTTAGTTCAGTCTTTGTCCCACATGGGAAATTTTAGTTTTTTAGGTTTCAACAGAAAAGGTCTACAGGTTATAGAGCTGCCAAATCCTTAAATAAGTAACAAATATAATTTGCCATGTTAATGATCACAGCATTTATTTGCTGGTATGTTAAATTTTTTTCTTTAAAGGTGTCCATCACAGGCCAATTGGGAATGAAGACTCCAGGAGGAGCAGGAATTCCAATAACAGCTACAAACCTGCGCATCCAGGGTAAAGATGTCCTACGTCTTCCACCATCCTCCATCACCACAGACGCTAAAGGCCAGACTGTGCTGCGGATCACCCCAGACATGATGGCAACTCTTGCCAAATCCCCAGTTGCAACTGTTAAACTCACCCCTGACTTCCTGGGCACTGCCACCACAGGCAGCAAGAGCATATCAGCCACTCTCCATGTGACGCCGACCCACCCTTCACCTTCCTCTGCCTCCAGTGCTATATCCTGTACAGGGGAAGTACAGACCACTAAAGCAGGCCCTGTTGCCTCCACCTTGTTGAAGGCTGCAGGAGACACAGCCATACGTCTGATGCCCACGTTGGCTGTCTCTGTGGCTGACCAAAAATCTAGGACCTTCTCCACCGTGAGCTCCCCTGACAAGAGTGGCGCCACCATTCGGATAATGCCAGGCCTTGGTGTTATTCCACAGAAACAGGGTCAGACCATCACAATGACAACCACCACTGGCGGCAAACCACTCACAGCGTCTACATGTGCTAATGTAGTGACCATGGCTGCCAGTGTTGTGGCTGGTGCTAAAGGGATCACAGTAGCTCCTGGAGTCTCGTGTTCACCTCTGACGCTAGGAACGGCTACAGCCACTGTGCGGCAGGTCCCTGCTACAGTGGTTACTACACAAACAGTAAGAGAATTGTTCAGTTTCTGTACATATTTTAAGGACATTGCAAGGTTTTGTTTTTTTTTTGTGTAGCTTTGGCCAACATTCCCATCGCAGGTATGCAGTTTAATACGATTACAGCTATAGTACACGGAGAATCTTAATATTTAATATTTTAATCTTAATATTTTTAGCCCCAATTGTAAGGGTGTCTAGCTCTAAGAATTTTCAATTTCAATCAATTTTAGTCAGTTGGATCAAACAGTTTTCAGGATGTACATGTAAGAAGCAGTATGGCCTCTAGGGGCCACTGTTGGACTGTTAGACTCTTTGTCTTGTTTCACTTTGTTGGTTCCTTTGGGAACAGTATGTTTCATGTGCTCCTTCAATACCCAGCTGGCACGAGCCAGCATTTCAATATGTTATAATAATAAATGTTATAACGCTTCACATACATGTCTTTACATGTATGTGAAAATTCAAAATTTTGATTCGCTTAGTACTTCTATTCCTGTGTGCACTGACCTGATAGAGAGCAGCTATAACGAAAGAGTTTCCCCTCGGGCATCAATAAAGTATTTCTGATTCTGATTCTGATAACCACCTCACTTAACCAGACCTTCTGAAAGTCACATGATTCAGGAACAATCATCTTTTTTTTGACACTACAGGGGAAGTTACCTGCACGGATAACTGTGCCTCTCTCTGTCCTCAACCAACCACTGAAGAGTAAGAGTGTTGTGACCACACCAATTGTGAAAGGAAGTCTTAACACAAAGTAAGTCTCATCATCTGCACTGTTATTTCTTTTCCTTTTTTTTAATTGAGATTTTTTTTTTATTGAGAATATTTCTCTTGTTAAGACCTTTTTCAGACAGAATAAATACAGAATTTGATTGTAAAGAATAAAGATGAAATTAAACTCAAAATGTAAGATTAGTTGTAAAGATTGTATTATTTTGAGATTTTCACTTTATATTTATTTTAATGTGTTGTAAAATTAAATTCTTTGAAGGTTTAATCCCTATTTGGGCTCCCTTGTCGAATAACAGCAACAACCTAGCAACTATTTATTTGTATTGTTTGTATATTTTGTTTACACTGAAGTGGCAGAAGTATCAATTTTGGAGCCTCTTAAATATATTTATTTATTGATGTATTGTCTGTTTTTCTTTACAGGGTCCTTCTCTACAGCTGTAAATTGGGCTGGTAGACTGACATGTTTTTGTCCTTCTCCTCTCTTTTCTGAGCAGTATCAGCAGTCTGGGCAGGAACATCATCCTGACCACCATGCCTGCTGGCACGAAGCTGATCGCAGGGAACAAACCAGTCAGCTTTGTCACAGCACAGCAGTTCCAGCAGCTTCAGCAGCAAGGACAGGCCACACAGGTAAGCTTACATTTCCCTTTTTTTAATGTCGCAAATGAGAAAGTATTGAAAGGGGAATAATGTATTTTATAACCTGTTCAATCAAAAGTTTTCATCTAGTACATCATTTTGTGATCATACAAGACGTAGCTATGTTATAATGAATGGTTTAGTCATTGTAATTAGCCACCAACACCTACAAAAAAAAATCACTCATGTTATTTGATGGCTTCAATTGAGTTTTAACTTCTCATACAGTGTGTTATGACTGAACATCGCTCATATGCTGCTTTATGGTCAAAGCAGAGAATTATAAAGCTAACTATCCGTCTTTCTTCTATTTAGGTTCGCATCCAGACGGTTCAGGCTCAGCAGCTCCAGCAGCACATGGCAACAGGCTCCCCGAAATCTGTTTCGACAGTTGTAGTCACAACAGCACCTTCACCCAAATATGCACCCGATCCCCCGCCTGCACCTCAACAGTGATACTATCTCGTCAGCCAGCTATGAATTGTAGGTCCAGTGCACAATATACATGCATTTGTTTGGTTGTTGGAGTACTTTTGTTCTCAAGCTTTTTCAGTCATGTGACTTGTTTCTAGTCTTTCAAGTTATTGTTAATACAGCGTGTAATATGCCTTTATTTATTTTCAATGTGAATAATACCCACAAAAGCCAGAGACATAATTCTTCTCTGTAAATGCTATGGGCAAAGTTACCAGTATCGCCAGTATGTTGAAAATTGTCGTCATTCATCTACGAAATTTCATCTCATGAATTTTATCCTCCACATTGTTATAGCCAAAATATAATATAAAACAACTCACCAGGCTGTTGACAACTACAAACATATTGAGGTAGATTGCAGTCTTTCCATATAAATTCTGGTTTACTTTTTCTTTCAGTGGTTGACAAAAGACCTGTTGCTCTGTTGATGTTTCTCCTTAATAAAACCTCAAATCACAACTTGTCAATTCATATTAAACTACCAATTCAAATTCCTATATGACTGTCAATAGGATGTTCTCTTGGTCACTTCTTTAAATGTGTGATGTAATGCAATATTAGCAAATGTGAAGTGAGTGAGAATTAAGTCTGTCTGATTTATTTGAATGTTGTGACTTGTTGATTTTTGTTTTAATACATTATTGGTTCTCTCATCAGGTGTTTTATTGTATTTAATAGCAGGCCACAAACTCCAGCTATGCATTTCAGGTTACTATTAATGTGACTTGTTCTTTTGTGTTTTAAAAATACATACCAGTATAACAAATCATATTTAAAGAGATTTGTGTTTTATTTATTTACAAAAAAATCAAAAGTACATTGTACCAAACAGCAGACGATCAACATGGAAAATGAAATCAAATTTAAGTAAAATTTCAAATAACTATAACCAATCACTCTTCATCTGACGCTTCAAGCAAAGCTTTCTGGGAGCTTGTTTTGGAGAATGTATTTCGCATTCCAATCTCTATGTCCCGTCCCTTTCCTGAGAATCGTTTCACTGTGCTATAGGAGCAAGAAAAAAGGCTTTAGGAAACACATGAACAACATGAAGATTACACATCCACACAAGAACTGTCCCGGCCTGCTCAAAGTTAACTAATTTTGTTGATATGTTCATTTCATAAGTGTTCCTACAGGCAGTATCTTGCAGGGAAAGCCATATTTCCAAAATGTCACTCAGAAGACCCAAAACAAGCCCTCAGTTTTGACCACTATTGTTGCTGCAGAGCAGTTTTTAATCGTATGTGTGCATCTCGTGGTAATGTGATACAACATTCTGCTGACTAATAATGCACCAACAAAAAAGAAGAGACAGCAACCTGATGTAAATACAGTTGTTAAAACAAATGTTTGGCTTTGCAAATACGCGTAAAGCTTATTAAACATTTTAGTCACTCCTAGTTTAGTAGACCTTATGGATGGTGTTGAATGTAAATAAAACCATGTTGACTATAACTTAGTTACTGTTATAGCTAAATGTTTCCAACACTCTACTGAAGAAATCATTATGTGATCCAATTTCTTAATCTTAAATATGTTGATATATTGTACAAGACTGCAGGAAAGCACTTGTACAGCATTTGTTCAGTGTTGCATGCATTATAAAGGCACCGAGTATAGCCTTTTCCATAATTTTCTCAGCGTAATATATTATAAGTACACAACATACAGGGTAAAATGTGCTGAAATATTCAACCATTTTACAGGAAAGGATAATTTGAGTAAATGTAGTGTCTGTTTATAAAAACAGATTCACATTAATCTATTGCTCTGGGGTGTAGGTATCATGAAAGTGAAGAAGTGCATAATATACCATATTAATATAATTAAATTTTACTTCATTTACTTGATTCCTAATATTTATTATGTATTTACCCTCTTCTGAACAAACCTATAGCTATGGTACACTATTAATTTTAGTTCTAAGACTTGTATAGGTAAAAGGGTGGGGTACTTACAACCAAACCACAGAGGAGGTGCAGGCGACTAAAAGCAGGGCCACAGCTAAATGCCAGCAGAAGCACGTTGTGATGAACATGATGTTGTCGTGCAGTTTCAAGTCCCATTCTGGTCCACTCAATGGGTAAAGAACAAATCCAATCTGAAATGACAAATGGTGTGATGAAGGAGCCAACTGCCTGTGATGTTAAGCAAAATATTCTGTTAAATGTATAGGTGTTTATAAAAACAGATGTTGAGTTTGAAAAGGAGACAGGTCTGAGGTTAATTTGAATGATGATAAATCTCAAGCAATTTTCAAGTCTCTACAAACAGGCCAAGATTAAACTAATTTGGTTATGAAAAGAGATTAATGAACTCTACTGGCTGTCTAGAATATAAAAAATGTAAAACGTTTGGCACATGGTTAACAGTAATGTAAAGTATATACAAGTTGTAGTAAATGGGCTCAAACAAACAGTGCTATGGTCCTTTAACTATTCCTTGTTTGGGTATTGAGTATACTGTACACACTGGTGCTGTGTGGTACCAGTTGGTAGTGGCTCTGAAAGCTCAAGAAATATTTATGGGCACATTCACACTGTGTTCCACATTTATTTTAACACGTTATGCCGTGCTCAGCGTCTCCTTTTGCTAATCACCTGGTAGAACCATGAGCCCTGCAGGATGAACAGGCATGCCCTGAGCAGCTCCAAAATAATGTTGTCTCTTATGAACACCTCCAACATGGTGCTGGCCGATCCACTAAACACAGCCACTAGCAGCAGGGAGTGGATGTGAGCATCCAGAAGGGGCCGATTGTGTAGATGGTAATAGAACAGAAACCCTGGATCATATAGAAGAGTCAAACACAAAACAGCTCAAATACACATCAAAGGGACATATTTGTAATGTCAAGGAAAAATGTAACTAAAACCTAGCTTCCTTACAGCTTACCTTCAACAAAAAGTGCCAAGGAGAGAGCAAGGCGGTCAACACCAGCTGGCACCAGTTTGGATGTAGTACTGGCAACCAATGCTATTCCAGAGATCCCAAAGAAAAGATACATTGTGCTGTGCTGCCAGTTCATCAGCTTAACCCATGAATTGTTCTCTCTGTCGTAGAGGTGGGCATGTGGCCCGTCCACCACAAACTGTTCAACCATAATACCTGGCACAGGACAACATCGGACAAATGAGATGAGTCAAGAACAGGTTTTAGAGAGCTGAAGTGTGCAGATGGATTGAGAGGAAGACTGACCAACAAATGAAGCGAAGATTTGAAATCCTCCCTCAACGTAGTCCATTCTTTTAAAGAAAGGTGGCATAATCTGTCTTGCTTTAGGCTGACTTGTCCTCCAGTAGTGTTGGAGAATGTGTTTCACTGTTAGCCAAAAGCCATAGAACAAGAAAAAAGAGCCAGGAATGGCATGTCCTCCAAAATTGGCCATCGGTAACCCTGAAAACATAATAAAATATACCTTAGTAATCAGTAACATACATTTGAGGGAAACACAGTGTTTATTAATTTAGCTCAATCCTCTTATTCCTTCAGTTTAGTTCAGTTTATTCACAAAACAGTTAAAATAAAAGTACAATTATATAAGACATAATGGAGATATGTGAAATGGGACACCCTGATAATAGGGGCCCAGACACTAAGCAGATAGCATTAAAAATATATGTTTACTATCATGTTGTCTAGATTTGAAAGAGTGCATGTATTATACAGTAACATTTACAATCTACAAAACACCAAAGGACAAAAGGAACTAGAACACACCGATTAATTCACAGCTTTTAATAGTGCAAACAAATTAACATTTCAACACTACTGCATCTTCATCAAAATCAAAATGCACACAGGCATGAGGCAAACAACCTATATAGTCAACCTAAACCAGGTGTGCAATTGTCATTGGATAATTGGTTGAACAGGGTTTCAAATCTATTAGACAAAAATGTGTTTTGGAGTAGTTTATGAATGAATTTCTCTTTCCAAAGATCCATAACAAGACAAGCATGGGATGGGGCAAAAGCACTGCCCAAAGTAAGTAAGAGTAAGTAGGAATTCATTCAAAGTGTGTGTGTGTCTTGAATGTGAGAGGACTCAACTTTGAGGTTAAAGTACAAGCTCATAGCTTTATTTTATGGTGTTATAAGCCATGTAATGGTTACAAGCAATCAAGTGTCATTTAAGAAAAAAAGATAAAAAAAAAGATAAAAAGAGCAGCTGACAATGAGATACCCACACGGTATGATAGATGGCTTGCATATGAAGGTAATTGCAAAGTCATTGTCACTATATAACAGTGTAATCTTGCCAGATATGTATGTAAAGCATAAACAAAAAGGCTGAAAATGTTTTCAAATGAAAACGTCACTTATATAAGGAATCCCTGAAAGGCAAGCAAGAAAGTTTTTTTCTGATGATCCATTTTCCAAGTCTGATCAAAATAGTTTTCTCTCCTGTGTTTAAGACTTAAGAACAGGTGAAAATTCTTTTTTGTCAGGCTCATTTTTCAAAGTTTTTTTTTTTTTTTTTTTTTAAATCTGTGAAAGCCCTGAAAGGCAAATGAGAAATGTTGTTGAGAAATGGCAAGTGTTTGTTGTTGTAATACCAATTTCGGCCACAAGAGGCTGGACTGCACCACTAGGCTGAAGTGATACAGTCCCGATGTGAGTCTGAAAAAAAATTTGTCACATGCCTTTCAGGGATTTCACAGATGAAAAAAATGTTCTGCCTGTTTCACAGATTAAATACTTTTTTAAAGGAACAATTATCCTGGGGAATTTTTTTTTCATCTGTTCAAGTTCAAGTCATAAACACAGGAGAGAAAACTATTTTGATCAGACTTAGAAAATGGATCACCATAAAAAACAAATCTTCTCACTTGCCTTTCAGGTCTTCCATACTTATGTGAGAGTAAGATGGAGTTCATTTTGAGCCAAAACATTAGTCTTGTCTAATATTAATTAATTAATCCCACTAAATAAGCAAACATTAATTACTTAGTACTATATCCTGTGTTTTGTCTGATGCAATAGTATAGTATGCCCTGATCCAGACAAGAGCTGCTCATTTGTCTTGCAAAAGTGAAATTCTAATCATCATCCAAGCAGGGCTGTTAGGTAAATGAACGTGTTAAAAAAATCAGCTGAGCAATGGGATTTCAATACAATGGTGCCACTGACCTATTTATGTGAAATAAAAATGAGACACATATTTGTGTAGCATGGTCACTATTAAAGTGGCCAATTAGGGCTTTTTTTCATTTTCATGGCTGAATCAAGTCTTTTAAAGTTGATGATTTCTAATCTCCTCTTGTTGTCCTCAGTGTCAGTGGACACGAGGCACAGGTGTGTTCAAGATCTGTATGTTCAGTCAGACAAGTTTTTCTTGACTAGACTGTTTGACTTGATGGGACTACACATCATGGTTCTACACATTTCTGCCTTTCACACTTTCACACACACATAATCTCACACATTTTCACATAAATTATCAGGAGGCACGGGCCTATAGGTAGATGTAGTTTGCACCCAATAGATTGCTTGTAAAATGTAACTACAAATATCAAGTCTCTGCTCATCAAAAGCAGATACTAAATGTGAAAAAGAGCCTTTCCTATCAAAGTTATAATAGATGGCTAATAGAGTGTACATACCTTATTCTCTGATGCTAATTCCCAAAGGCTCGGGGGATTTTTGGAAATCTGGGAATCTTGGCAGAGAGCGAGAGCACGCTGGTCTGTATAAACTGTGCACACCTGTTGTCTGCAACTCTAACCTGTATTGACATAATCACATAGCCCCACCCATCATTTGCATTGGTTTCTGTGACCAGGGGACATCCTCCTGGGAAACAGCTGTGACATTCAGGCAGAAAAACAATACCTGACTAAAGATCATGTTGTTAATTCAGGTAATGCATGTTGTGAAAATATGATGTAGAGCAATATATAACAAAAAATCTCTAATTTATTTGGCCTTTTAATACCGTAAAATTTGTCAATCTAAAACAATAATGCTAAAATGTAAATAAAGTTTTGTTATATTTGCTTTAAAACTTAAAGAGCACAGAATACATTTAGTGAGAACTTAGCTATACAATGGAGTTAATATATAAGCTCAGGTACAAACTGTGTGCACAAGGACAGGCAGCAGCGCAGGCCTTAAATGAACTTTGCACCCATATTCAATAAATCTTTATTGCCGTCATTATCATGTTCAAATAATGATCATTCCTCAGGTACAGCTAGTCACCAAAGAGCTACTTTAATTACAAAACTGAATGCTGTAAAAAAGGTTGTCTTATTGTGTTTGTCATTAAAGCTAGAACTGAATTCACACATTAAAATAGCTGTAAGTGTCTTGTCTTGTACATGGGGGGTTATAGTATTATACAGAATAATTTCTTCTCTCGAAACGGGTTCTCAGAAGAAGGTACTGGTGTCACCAGGGGGTCCTCTTTGGCATGAGCTTCACAGTAGGCCATCAGATCAGCTGCTGCTTTGGATATCTGTACAAAAAGGTTGTGTTAATGTGTGTGTGTGCGTGTGTGTGTGTGTGTTTGAGTGGGTGTGTCAAAAAGGGGAGGGGAAGAGGATACAAAACATCTAAAATTCAGTTTATTCATTTTTTTATATCATTTATTAAAACACCCAAAGAACACCTTTCATCCTGCATCAATCAGTAATCAGTGTAAAACTGATATCAACAAAGGAAAGGAAGTCAATTTAATTTGATTGGAGGGGTTGGATTGTTCAGAAAATCGAGATTGAACTGGTACATGATAACCTACCTTAACCGGCGTTAATTTAAATATACATGAAAGTAAATCTCTTTTGAGACAGAAAAGTGAGAAGAGCATTTTACATTAATTCAGCTCCATATTTTAAATACTATCATTGGTTGCGTAGTTCCATAATGTGCTGACTCACCATCATCCTCTCTATGTTGACCTCCAGTTTCAATTGTTCTACTGTCTTTCGAGCATCTGCAATCTTGGCCATGTTGTTGGACATCCTGCGCCTTTCCCACTAAAGTCAGCCAGCCTGCAGCAAACCATCAAATGTTGAGTTTTTAGACAATAGAAATAACAGAAACTAACCAAAAAAATACAAACATGGTTACACTTCTACAGTGCACACACAGCAAACACAGTGTGTGACAATTTATTGAAGGTGTCTGTGCCATGTTTAAGAGTGTTTCAATTTGCTTGTTAGTTCTGCTCCCTGGGTCTCAGCTGCAAGTAGCACAGGGAGGGTCTCAGAGGAGGAGGGCAGGGCAGGGGAGGCAGAGCAGCTTCCCCAGGGGATGCCATCCGCTAGCTGAGAATGTAAATACACCTAACATTACCATTAACTTGTTACTTCAAAATAGGTTTGTATAAAACTGCAGATGTAGACAGTTGCTATTAATGTTATTAATCTCCCCACTGTTGTTTCTACACAGCTGCTCAGCTGCATAGACTGATGCAAGAGATCAATCTTGTTGAACCTCTCAGAGAGCAGTAAATGAAAAGCATCATTAGTCAACAACAAAATACTTTTTATGTTGTCAGTGTCTGTGAGTGTGAAATTCACTTGTCTTTCTATCAATATAAATAATTTCTGCACACTAACATAATTCAAACTTGTGAAATATGCTACCAACATCAGCACACATGCAGAGATATATGATCTCATATTAGCTGTTTCCATGAATCTGTACCTAATTAGATTAAAAAATAAATAAATTGTGCAATTTAATTTAAATAATAATTCAGAACATCACTCACCACAAGAGCAACAGCAACCGTTGGGCTCCTGGAATGAAAGTCTGCTTGTCTTCAACAGGGTCCTCCGCACCAACTTACAGTAACAAATGAAGTGAGATTAATGGCAAAGATGAGGAGGAAGGCTTCAATAGGTTCCCTCCTTCAAATAATAAGCTGTGGTTCTGCCCCCAGGATGGGCTCAGTGCAGCAGTTAAAGGCAACATGTGGTGCGACCTTCATCTCTTGAATCTCTGTCACTCGCTTACCAGAGATAATGTACATTTAACACAGTTTTTTAAAAGAGCCTAAATAGGAATTTGATTTAAATAGTTAAATCTGTTTTCTCATAACACCTGACAACAACATGAAAAGACATTCTACTATAATGAGGAAGCTCTCAAGAGAATAGACAAGGTTGTTTTACATGGCTGTAATTAATTTTCCTATTTGTAATTCATTCCTAGACAAATATTGAATCTCTAATACTTGGATATATATTTACCAAGTGCATTCATTTTAGGTGCATTGGGCTTATTTTAGGACAGCTCATTCAATAATGAATAATCAGTATTTATAACAAGTTTATTATGTGGCACAATTGAATGTTAGGATTCAAAATAAAAGCCATAAGTCAAAAGTCATAAACATACATTTTTGTTTCATGTGCTTTTATACTGTAACAAATTATTTTGCCATCAGCAGTTAGACAACAATTGCAGGTTTTGGACAGTTACAGTGATGCATTGCTGTAAAAACTGTAGAAGATTGATAGGCTCAGTCGCTACACAGAGACAGACACATATTGCACATCAGCAAGGTGTAGTCTGACACAGGAAGGAAACTAATATTGGGTTCTGATAGAGTTTCTTTTCTAACATGTTGTTCTTTTTGTATTATATGATTTTAGCTGAAGGTCAGATATAACCCTAGGGTGTTTCTCTGACAAAGTTACATGGAGCATTGTGCCGATTTACAGTATAACAGTAGTAAGCAATGACTAAATTGCACAATGGTTCACAGGTAATAGGCTAATGTCTTTCAAGAGGGTTTTATCAAGCTCAAAACAAGTACTTTAAGAGCCTAATTCTTTCCTACAAGAAAATACACAAGAACACTGGATAACATTCAGTATATCCAATGGTAAGTTTGCAAGGTACGTGACTGAGTTTTTGTCAAGGTGTGAGTTTTCTCAGACAACAGAATCATTTATCTCATGCCATCCTCTACAAGGCTGCCACTCTTTCCTGTAGAGCTGACAGTTATTCCACACAGCAGCAGGGGGCAAATGGCAGTGTTATGGAGTTAAATGTCAAGTGCCTCATTAACATTTGTTTCCCTGTAGTAATTGGTCTCTCTCTGTGGAAGATGCGGGACTATATGAGTAGAAAGAGCTGCCGCTTCACCTAACCAACCTCTATCACCAAGGGCCCAAAAATATAATTTGCCCAGTCTTGTGTTGCATAATTCAAGCAGGGAATGTTCAGATTCTGTGGTCCTACTTAGTAAGCACTTTTATTTTTATTTTTTATTTAACCTTTATTTAAACACGTAATCTCACTGAGACACGGGGTCTCATTCTCAAGAGAGACCTGCATAAAAATGTTGCCCATGTTTGACAATATAAACTCTAACCATCCATGCAGCCAGCCAACCAGCATGTCTCCTCTTCATATTGTTCATTTATGACAGACGCTACATCATAGATCGATGAGACCAGAGAGGGGAGGCCAGAGTGGCTACATATCCCATCAATACTGGTGTGCACATGTTTTGCACAACTCTTATTTTCATGTGAACATTAACAGATATCTGTCTTTAGCCATACTTTATTTCCTCTCTTTAGAGTTAGAAAAAGTGTGTAAAACAATTAACAAACATATCTAACCCAGCTTTAAACAGCTGCAGGATCACTGCCATCTCAGCTAACGAAACGCAAGGAGCCTGCCAAAAATATGCTGCACATATTTGAATAATTATGTAGAAAGTTGTGGCCTAGTTCCTGTTGTCTCCTTGTTAATTGCAAATTGTTTTCATGACTTGAGTCTCTCAGATCAAGGAAAATGTTGATTGTGTGGGTGCACAGAGATACTTGAGATGGGTCATGCTGTCAAGTCTATATACAACAATATTTCTGTAAGTAGCATTAACTGAAGTCAATGTGCCCGAAAAAGTGACACATTTCAAAATGATTTGGTATTTGCAGTGTAATTTTAATTTATACGCAGAAAATAGATTGTAAAGTGTGTTACTACTGTTTACGATTGTATTACTAGATCTACAAAACACAAAAGATATACTTTGGTGTAAGCAGTTTATAAAGAGAAATGATCAATTCTGGCATAATTTGAAAGAAAAGTAAACACTTCCTCTTGTGTAGACCATTGGCTGCAACTCACCAGGCAAGGTTGTAATGTGAGATTACAAAATAGAAAAGAACAGGCAGCATACAGCATACAGCAACATGCAGCACGTGGGCAAATGCTGCAACCACAACATTTTGCAATATGTTATGGTACAGTCAAAACTACCTTAACACATGTTTACTATCAAAAGATTTGTGTTTCTGCTTCATAAAATCATAAAGGTGGCAACTAGACTTATTTCATACTGACACTACAAGCTTTTCATGTCAAAATGTTCACTGCAGGGAACACAGAGTCCCCAGTTCTCCTGGATGTCCTGTTTATTTTTTTGGTCGTATCATCCTGGTAGCAAACCAGTTTTTCGAGTCTGCAGCTCCGGCTGCTCAATGTGACAGACTGTGTATTATATGAAAAAGCCCACTTAGCATTTCACAAAGTCAGAACACCATTTAAAGGTGGTTACTGGAAATACCGTTAGCTTTATTTTGTTTTCTGTGGTCTGATTTACTTTCAATGTGGCGTGGAAAAGTCATGTCTCTGTTAAAACAATTAGTTTAGTCAAAATGCTAAATACATGTTCTTTTAATTTAATTATGACACAGTAAATGCCTACATAAAAATACATATAAGAATGTCTATTATTTCACTTTATTTCTTTGTTTGACTTATTTGGCATTTTAAATCTTCCATATGTCCACATGTAATTGGCTATAGTTAATTTATAATACCTGCACAGCAGTTTTTCCAATATAATAATGCTAAATATAAGTTTTATTTTAATTGTCTGGCACACAAATATACACAGCTACTGCTTTAGGCTTTAACTGCCTAACCACAAAAGTGGCATTAAATATCCTCCCTACATTTTAGCCTCTAAGGTAAAAAAAAAAAGGTCTGTTGAGCTAATATTTATACATGTATTATTATTATTGTTGTTTTTGTTGTTCTACAGCCATAATAAAAGGGGCATCTTTGTATAAAACTGAAAAACAAGCGAGTTAGCTAGTTAAGAGTATTCAACAGCCTCCAGGGTTGTACCATCATTAAGCTACTGTGGTGGGCGTGTACGAACAGCTCGCTGCTAGCTAAAATGATAAATAACGTTAGTGACTACAGTAAGCTAAATTTTCTCGTTTGGCTGTTACTTTATAGCATAGACTCTGATAAGGTTAACGCGAAATGAAACCGTTTTTGCAAGTCTTTACAGATAAAGCCCTATATAGCATTTGAGCTAGCTAGTTAATCTTTAAGTTACCAATAGCTAAGACACACGAGACAGTTGATTTTAACGGACAACGGTGATTCAGCGTGCTAGCTAGAAAGATAAATCTTGAAAGCCTCAACATCCATAACGTATCATTCATTGATGTTGACGTCCATCATTTCATGTATATCGCTTTCGGATCTCGCCAGTGTTATCAATAGTTGGGTTTCTGTCTACCAAGATGTATGGGATGTCGGGATGACAGGAAGATGGCAAACGGGGTTGGAAGTGAGTAACGTTGGTACATAGCAAATGTCATGACATGCTATCCGTTAGCTGTGAGTGTGTCGTACTATTATCGCCGCTAACTTCCTGCACGGCAGCCTCCGCTCCCTGCAGGGGAGCATGCAAAGATTAATGGCTGTCATCACGGGTTGACATCTCTGTTGACACTAGTGGGGATTTCTGTTTACCACCACTACTATAAACTACATGCTTTTTGTGTGCTGATTCCAAGCAGTTACTGCATGTGCAACATAGTGAACTGCTGGCATGGTGGGCAGCTTTAGGTGGCATACAAATGAAGCCAAGCTCAAGAGATTAACCATGCTGTCGATACCAGGCCTGAGAACGGCAGCAGGCAATCATTTGAACATGCATGACATATAGGCGTTGTTCAACTATATAAAGCATGTATCATGTTTTGTCCATTTCCCCCCACATCTCCAGAACACAAGCTGCTTGTCATTGGACCAACAGAGCCATGGTCAGTGAGGGAGAAGCTGTGTTTGGCCACATCTGTCATGAAGAGTGGCGACCAGAACTGGTGCTGTACTACTGTTCTGTTTTTGCCACTGTAATTCTTTGTTGTGTACAAAATTTTATGTCACAGGTCTATGACATAGTCATACGCAGTCACTTGTAGTTTGAACATGTATGAATATGTTAAACTTGTCAGAGGTCACATGCTATACGGCAGTGCATAAAGAGTAAAGTTTTTTACACATTTATCCTCTTACTTGAGATTACCTTTTACGATTAGATATTGTCAATAAGGGCGGCTCTGTTGTTAGCATTGTTGCTCCTACGATAGGTAGGCATGTAGTTGTTCTGCATACATTTTGCATGTATTTACAACTAAAAGACTTCCAAAAAATAATAATAACAAACAAATGGACACAATAGATTCAAGACTGGGGGAGAAAAAAAAACATGGTTTTAAGACTATAATAAACCAGGGCAGAAATAGTAGTTTTTAATGTGTATTTCATCTTGGATTGTCTTACAAAATGTCTTCATCTCAACAGGGTATCTGTCAGTCGAGCCATCAAACCATTTGCAGAACCTGGGCGACCACCTGACTGGTTCTCTCAAAAGGTAAATGACAAAATCTGAGCTCACTATACTGCAGAACACAAAGACCAAATTCATGATCTCTGCAGTAGGTTTGCCTCATTATATTTTGTCCTGTCTCAAAGCTGTTCTTGATTCTCCTTTGGCTCCTCACAGCACTGTGCATCCAAGTACTCTGAGCTCCTGGAAACAACAGAGGCCCCAAAGTGAGCGCATTAGTGACTTTTACCTCGAGCATGCTTTTGTAGACTTGCAAGCTAAAATAGATTATATAGCTTTATACTGTTTGACACATGCACTGACAGTATATGCCAGAAAGCAATGTCTTAAACTAATAATGCCTTTGTTGCCTTCAGGCGGAAGCGTGGTGAGAAAGGTGAAGTGGTGGAGACAGTGGAGGATGTGATAGTACGCAGGCTGACAGCTGACAGGATTGATGAACTAAAAAAGTTGATCAAAGAAACACAGGAGAAGCACAGGTACACAAGCATAGCTTTTAACAGTATGAACACATCACCATCGTTGAGAAAACAAATAAAAGTAGTTGCATTGTAAACGTCAACCAATCTCATTGATGCTGTTTTCATAGGAAGCTGAAAAGAGAAGCTGAACTGATTCAAGCAGGACATCTAGATTCAAAACTAGAAGAGTTATGGGAAGAAATTCTGCAGTAAGAACCACCAAACGTTCTGTCTGACCTGTTTATACAATGATACAGTACATCAACTTAGACATTAGACACTAATAATAAGCAAAATAAATGATTTTGTGTATCTCTGTCAGGAAGAAGAAACTGGAGGAAGAAGCAGAGTTGAAAAGAAAAAACACAGATGCTACTTATCAGGGTATCTCCTTCACTTTTAAGGGGTATTTTGTGGATCTCTTGGCCCGTTTTCTGTAGACATTATCCACCATTCAACCTCACCTGAAAGTGTAAAAATTTTAGAGGTGGCAGATTGATTGATAACATTGTATAGCTAAGGTGCTTTTATTGTAGAGTTGGTAAAAAATGCACTGGAAAAATAACTTAGATATTTATTATTCGTTGGAACTGAACACTCACTTTGAGCGTATCCTCTTATAAACCAGCACCACCTAAATCAAAAGGGTACATTCTCTGTACAGTGGCCATTTTACGACATCTCACATTTAACTTGTCAGGCTCAGCTCAACTTTGCTAGTTTTGGCCTCAATCTGAGCTAGGGATGGGACGATATACGATTTTATCGCGGATCGGGATAAAAAAACACCCCAGCTAAGTTGATCGTGGTAAATTTCCATTATCGGGATAATCATGAATATCCTTGAAAAGCCCTATGCCAATGCCAGTTGGACTTTTTTTGTTAAAGGATAATTCCTGTATTTCTTAAGTCAGGGGTAAATTATATATACTGATGGAATTGATGAAATTGCTGTCTGTACCATTTGACATCATGGTAAAGAAGTGAAAAATAGAGCCTGATTTAAAAAAAATACAGGGATTATTATCATGTAAGAAAGGACAGACTCACACAATGTTTCTATTTTTTAATTATTTATTTATCCTTTATTTATGCAGGGGGACCTTTTGATTTATGATTACCTTAATTAGATTGATTGATTGTTTGTTTTTCACTAAAAAGGATGCTCACTAAAAAGATGTGTCCTATCTATGATGCAATAAAAATATTTTTCTTAACTAAATTTAAGGTAAAGTGATTCCAGTATGTTTTAGTGCCATTTTAATAGTTTTAAGCATATTTTGATGATTATTGGGTTAATATCGTGAATAGCAATTATTTTGGCCAGGATAATCGTGACATGAAATTTTCAAATCGTCCCATGCCTAGTCTGAGCTCTCAGCCTCAGGTGTACTTACTCAGGTTCAGCAATTTGTCAGCCTCAACATTAGCATGTCAACATGCCCACAGCTAGCATGATTGTTAAAATGGTAACATGCTAACATCAGCATGTAAGTGTAACGTGCATACGGTTATCATGTTAACATGCTGTAGTATAGTATAGTATGTAAGCATGCTAACTGTAAACTGTGTCAGCATGAATCTTACAGTAGGCTGATGAGGATTTGGTCAGTTGTTTTAGAAGTATTCTGTCATGAAGTGAAAAATGTGACCTATTGGCGAGAGTCTGGGGATAACCAAAGTCAGTAGGATTCATCCTCTGGGGACCATGAAAATTTGTACCAAATTTCAAAGCAATCTGTCCAATATTTCACTCATGTTTTGAGTGAATAGATGAAGATGAATGATGAACATCAGCTTTTGTGTGACTGACAAGAAAATTCTGTCTACGCTGCCCCTCACTCTTCCAGCCAGACAGGTGGCAAAGAACACAGCAAAGCGAGTGCCCGGCATCACCATGCATTCGCCCTCAGGCTGTAGCTCCCCAAGCCAGGAGTTCTCACCAGGTGACCCACTCGAGTGCTTGACATTGGATCTTGTATCGACAAAGAATGTAAGTCACCGAAGGTCCAAAGATATTTATGGTCTGCCCTACTTTTCAATAATCATACCTCTTCTTGTTTGCTGGTATTTTTAGTAGGTGTAATGTTTATGTTAAGAATCTGTACTTCTCTCAAGATTACTGCAGATCAGTCAGTTTTCCTCTTTAAGCTGTGCCTCATGTTTAGATTTGCTTCAGTAATTTGCTATTTTCACGTTATTGTAAAAACCAGAAACTTTGTGCTATGGCTGTGGCCCACTGTTAGACTCGGTAATGTGTAAATTATCCTGCGTATTAACGATTAAAAGTAACTTGCCAGCACTGCTATAAGGCATAAAAACAGGATTAGTATATTACTTTATTAATTATCTTTAGGAAAGGGGTCGAATATTTCTGACCATTCCCTTAAAAGGGAACACATTGGAGACACTCAAGAGAGTTGATTACAGGTTGATCATTGAAAGCATTCCTAGATTGGAATGGCAGTATGACTCCATGTTTCCCGCTCTCTGTCTCTAGGCTTCAGGATCAGGCAGATTAATGACAATTCTTGAGTCTTCTGGACTTGGGAATGATGACATCAGCCACGGATCACTTCTGGATGACCCCACCCAAAAGAAGCTCTTGGGCCAGAAAGCCACACCACCACCATCTCCACTCCTGTCAGAGTTACTGAAGAAAGGCAGTATCTTGGCCACAAATTCCAGACTGGTATGTGGAGGGGACTTACTGTATTTTTCCAACAGTGCCAAGCTCTGTAATTGATATTTTCAAGTCTGCAAGGCATCCCATCTTCATCTCATCATTTGTAGTGTTACTGTACGTTTAGGAAGTATTTAATAATTTTGTCTTCTATTCTGTTTAGTGGTTTTGGTAGTTGTGGTTTGTTTTGCCAATTGTATTAAGATTTTAGTCATTTTTGCAAATGTATTTAATTAGGAATACAGAAATATTGTTGACACCCAGTCTGTTATCACCTCCGTGTTAGGATTTTCACTCAGTAGATTTGCTCAAGCTTTGTAAAGATGGATGGGGTGCATGTGTGAACAACTCTCTTTAGTTAATTCCACTCCATTTTGAATGGGGTTCAGGTGTTGTCTTAGTCTGTGCTACACAAGGTCATTCATATTCCTGTTTGAAGCCATTGCACTGCATTCCTGTTGTGACTATTATGTTGTGACTTCTATCTGTGGTCATATGCACTCTGAAGCCTATCCTTAACAAATTTTCTGTTTTTTTAAACAGGAGTTGTTCTTTCTACCCTTAAAAGTCTAAGAGGCTGTGCCCCTGAAACAGTACATTCAATTAGGAAATAATTTGCCTTGCTTTCTTGAAATTAGTTGACTTGAAAAAATATAATGTATCATTTGAAGAGTTATCACATCGCTAAATCTATTTTGCATTTGTTTTTATGAATTTAAGGCTATATTTCTGTTGGTCATGCACTTTTTTTTTTACCGCCAAGCCTTTTGTCATATGTCATCAGTAGTTTCTGCATGGCAAGATTTCCCATTGCAGCTGTCATTCAGTCAGTCCCTGACCAAGGTTCTTCTTGAATGGTTGCTGGACAGTTACCTCCTGGAGTTGTTCGGCTTGTTTCATTTGTTGTCATTTCCATCTGATGAATCCTACTATGCTCTTGTGAAATCCCAGCATGTCAGAATAAGTTTGTCCTTCAGTAGATCTCCTCACATTCTGTAACGTTTCTGCTCTGACATGAAGTGCTGCCTGTAGGGCCCACTGTATAAACATACACACAGGGATTCCAGTCAAATTGTAGAAATATTTGTACTATTTATAAAAACTATGTAGTGTACATATAAAATTCACTTTGACAAAATGGATTATTATGTGTGAATTGCCAACAAAATTTCTGATTTAACTTTTTTTTTAATATAGGCTGGAACACAAATAATGATACTTGATGTGCACTTTATGTACAAGAAAACAAAAAATATACATGTAAAATGTTTGACATGCATGTATGTGTTTATATCCCAGATTGGGGAGGGTGACGTGTCCACCGCTAATATGACAGGAGTACATGACCTGCAGCTGGCTCCGCCTAGTCAACTACTCTCTCAGGCAACAGGTACAGATACAGTGTTCATGACTGATAAAACGTATTCACCCCATTTGACTCACAGTGTGTACAGTTAATTTTCTTGACACTGATCAACAGAAACTTCATTGCAAAGTGAAAACAAACGTCTCAAACTATAATTGATTGCATAAGATTTAATGCTAATCAAAACAATATTTAGTTGAATCCCCCTTTGACACCGAAAAAAAAGTCCAAGAGGGTTGAATACTGTTTATAGGCATTCTGTCTTTACTTTATGTTTTATATTTGTTTTACTCCTTGAATCTTAAATGTATGTATGCTTTCTATACAAAAGTGCTACTATTGTCTAAGCTGTTTGCCCATACATTGGCTAGCTGAAAGCCTCTGCTGCTTTGTCTCTACTCTGCACTTTGTGTGTTAATGTGTATGAATGCTTGCATGGCAGGTGCCCCGATGTTGTCTCGTCTCCTGGAGGCAGGTCCCACCCAGTTTTCTGCCCCGTTAGGTTTCATGGTCAGTGCAGACTCAGCCTCCATTACCCCTCTCTCCGCTGCCACTCCTGCTCCTGTTGACTCTACTGCCTCAGCAAGTACAGGTCTGTCCACTTTATATTGTATCCAAACCACTCAGTGCTCAATCCACAGCCTAAACCTCCCCATATCCTTAATGTCACCTGCTTTGTAGCTAGAGAATTTCATTTCAGACCTTCACTTTGTTGGCCATTTCAAAGATGTAATATAATGTTATAACCACAGCAGTTAAAGGTCACAAGTAAATGTTTACCAAAATAAAAGCAAACAAGAGTTCAGATGCGTTGTGGTTAAAATTTAAATACAAGCTAATGATAAAGGTTAAGTATACTGTGAAATAGAAAATGAATGCTTTTACAAACTGCTACTGCTAGTTTAAAAATGTATCTTGGAAAAAAAATTGAAAATCAGTTGTCTGTTTGCAGAGGTGGATGTGATGGTGCTGTCTGTGCACCCTGGATGCCATCCTGTCTCTGTAGAGGATAAGGGGTCACAGCTCAGTGAGGAGGATGTGACTGCGTCCTACATAGGGGATGAGCTGGACCTGAAGACGGTGGGGGACATTATCGCCATCATTGAGGACAAGGTGCAAAATCTATAATTCCTGCTTGAGGTTTTAAAGGAAAATTAAGTTATTTTAAAATGTGGGTATTTTCATTTGGGTCATTAATCTAGTGAGTTATGATAACAGTTTACTCTCCAACATCACTGCTGAGATTTAACTTTAGATTTTTTAAGATGGTGAGTCATCTCTTCTTCTACAGGCAGATGAGAGTGCAGAGGCTTTGGATGCAGCCGCAGTTGAGGCTGCTCTGTCACTGTGTGAGGAGAACGGCCATGCTTTGTCTGGTGCCTGGGAGTCTGGGCCTTTCCAGCACCATGAGTCTCACCCTGCAGTGCCCACAGGGGTCCCACAGTCCTCATCTCTTCACAGTAGCCTGGAGGGGAAGACAGAAGTGTTAGACATTCAGGGTGGGACTTCAGCTTCACTCTCCTCTCTGTGCAACAGTCAAGATAACTGTCTCGCAGCATTCCCCAGGGGACTAAGGAGCCTTCCTCCCACCTCCTCATCCTCATGCAACTCAAAGAGTTTGGAGCACTGCCACACTGGAGCACCTCCACAGCCTGAGGCAATGAGAGAGACTGGAGAGAGGGTGCACCAGAATAGCCAAATTTCATTGGATGTTACCATAAAATGTGAGAGTGAGAAGTGGGCACAGCAAAGACCTGATAAACCCCATGGAGGTATGCACACCCATGCATAAATACTAGTATTCACTTGCTTCATAACATGCAGTTTGCATGCAACTATGCATTTTGCATAACCATTTCCTTCTTATTATTCATCTTTACTATCTTGGCAGACTCAGTATTAGAAGATAGCCCACTGACAGAAAGGCATCCCAAGGTATAGCACCCAACGAGGACAGAGCGAACATGATGCTTGCAATTGCTGTACTGACGTGCCTAGCTCCACAGTACTCCTGCACTGTAAGTTCTGTTTGAACCTCTCTGCATTTTTCTACATCTTTGCAGGAGATGAAGACGGAGGATGGAATAAGTGTTAGGCGAGGACAGAATGCCTCAGGGACTAAAGTGCACATGGAGGTCAACGGGCCAGAAGTGTGTGGAGAAGAAGAGGGTGATGGGGGAGAGGGATTCTTGTCAGAGCCAGATGGGGAGATGGAGCTAGAACCTGCAGCCAGCGAGAGTGAGGATGGATACAGCCTCCACACGGCTTCCTCGTCTCTGCAGCTCCACACGACCGCCGACTCCATCCCCAGCAGCCCTGCCTCATCGCAGTTGTGAGTGAAACACATTCAGGCACACACAGCAAGGAAAGTTGTCAGTTGTGAGCGATGGTGGTGAAGTTGCGCCCTTGATGATGCTAATGATGTTGTGTAAGCAGATTTTCTTTCATTTCTGTCAACTAGCAACAGGATGTTTCACTGTGTTATGCTGCAGATCAGGTTCTGCTTGATAATACTTTTTTTATGATGCTTATGTTTGTACTACCTTCCTTCTTACATACCCTTATTGTGCAGTTCTGTGTGCAGTGAGGACCTGGAAGCTTTACAGGCTCACAAGATCTGGAAGAAAGCCATTATGCTGGTGTGGCGTGCAGCAGCCAATCACAGGTCAGAATATGACTCTTAATACGAACACTAGCCACTGATGCTCAGCCTCTGATTTATTTCCATTTTTTTATTCTTTGTATCATTTCTGAAACATGTTATTTATGTGAACCTGTTGTAGGTATGCAAATGTATTCCTGCAGCCAGTAACAGATGAAATTGCACCTGGGTACCACGGTATTGTGCACAGGTAAGCCCATGTTTGCTGTGGTCATATTTTATGGCTATTTTCATCTCACTTATAGTTTTCGTAGTGGTTACTTGTCATATTGCTCATGCAGAGTGAAAATCTTACATCACAAAAATATCGACTTTGCAGACACTAAAAAAAACAACCTTGTTTTTGCTGGATGACATTGGTTTATTGACATTCTCCAATCAGGAGCCGCTCATCAGATCACACAGACTTGACTGTCTTTTCATCACTCTAACCCCCGCTTTGCTCTTCACTTCTACAGGCCCATGGACCTGGCCTCCATAAAAAAGAACATTGAGACTGGTTTGATACGGACCACCGCTGAGTTCCAGAGGGACATCATGCTGATGTTTCAGAATGCGGTCATGTACAACAGCCTGGATCATGACGTGTACCACATGGCTCTGGAGATGCAGCGTGATGTCCTGGAGCAGATCCAGCAGTTTCTAGCCACCCAGCTCATCATGGAGACATCAGAGTCTGGTATCAGCGCCAAGAGCCTGAGGGGCCGTGAGAACACACGCAAACAGGACTCTACTGACAAGGTGCTTCACTAGAATTTTGACAAAAGCAGAGAGTACAGAAGAAGAGACAAGGGTGAGACAACAGGCTGTTTTAAAAGTAGAAGAAAGTGATTCTAAAGTAGATCTGCCTGCCATTTTCCAAAGCATGACATTAGATTTTAGAATGATATCCTTTCAGGTAGCCATTGGTTTCGTATGCTCTCAAAATCAACTTGCAGAGACTTCAAACATTCATGTAATAGGTAATCCATCATAGTAAAAATCTTTTTCTCAGAGGTCAACATTTTTTTTATATGCAAGAATCAACCAAATTCATATTGTCCTTTTCACAATGCTGTTGTTTATTGTTTATCTTATGGCTGTGACTTTTCAGACATCAGTTAATGAATGCAGTTATTTAAACGGAAAACCTTTTTTAGCCGACTCTAATCTTGGATGGCGGATTATCTTTGAATGCATTACTATACCAAAAAAAAGACACTACATTCACTGTGGTGGTACTGTATGTATCTCAAACAAGTTTCAAACCAACGGTTGACCAGAAAGCAAAAAAACACGTTATGCTTTGGAAAATGGTAGGCAATAATGTATGATGCAATAATGTAAAGACCATTACTGACAACTATTTACCAAAGCATACAGTAAGTTTTTACATTGATATTCTACCTTCAAGAAAGCTCTTGTTTTCCATTAATTTCACGACAGAATGAAAATGAACTGCCAGATAATTGGCCTGATGAATCACAATTGATATATATATATATATATTTGTCAAAGATGCATTTTTTTTTGCATGATAATGATGTGACTGAGTGAAGAATTGCTAATGTTAATGTTGGAGATTTGTACTAGAACTTGAATACAGAAACAAATGAGGAACACCTACATTACAGCTACATTACCATACCACAATAATGTCACTTTGACAAAACAAAATAAGACTGACTAAATATTTAGATTTCTTTATATTCTGTAAGTCACCCTGATGAGGGCCCTGCACCAAAACGCTTTAGTAAACACCTAGTTGCCTGGTGAAGTATATTTTGATGACAAATGACCTATGTGAAGCAATGTTAAATGTTGATATTTCATAGTGTACTGATGTTCACTGAAACCAGTAGTTGACTGGAAGGTAGGAGACGATTGTAAAACTTGAATCTATGTCTGTAGTATATGTTGTATGTAGTTAATGAGTAAAAAAAAACATGCTGGCATGTTCCTTAAAAAATATAGAGAAAGATAATAGATAATAAAAAATATGGATGAGTAGTGCAATTGCAGTGCAGCGAGGAAGTGAATAGTAAACGTTTCAAATGGCCATGCAGTAATATACCAATTTATGTAGATGTGTTCTCCTAAAGCTCATTTCAACCTTTCCTTTTGCTGAATATACTTTGTGTTGTATCTTTCTTGGCATTATTTTGCTTCCTCTGCACTTTTGCAGCTCTGATATACATAATTTTCCTCTTACAGGACACTGTCTCCATGTCCTCTCCTGCCTTCCTCCTTTCTCTTTTTGTAAGTACCCATCCTACAGCCTTTAAAACTTTCCCCCTCTTTCTTGTCCTTTTCTTCCTGAAGCAAACAGAATAAAAACTACAATAGCTGTATATTTCAAAACAAAGGAAAAACTCATTAATGTAGAGCTGAACTTGAACAAATATGAGGAAAGTCATACGTGACTTCAATATCTTGAAGCACAACTTGTTTGTTAAGTGAAGCACTGGTGTCAGTTAAGTCACATGCTTTGATTGAAGACTAAATGTGGTCTAATAGTTTTCTTCCTTTCTTTGACTGTAGGATGGAGGCACCAGAGGGCGCCGTTGTGCCATAGAAGCTGACCTCAAGATGAAGAAATGAACATGCAGTATAAAAAATGTATCCGACAGTGTCCCCGAGTTGAAGTGAAAGGTGTGATAACACAAGACTGAACTTATTTTGTCAGTTGCACAGATTCTCACTCTGCGTAATGTGCAGTGTAACCTTCACTTGCACTCTACATTGAATAGGTAGACTAATGTGGAGAAGCTCATTTCTTCTGAGACATACAGACATGGATTACATTCTGTATAATCCCAGATTACAAAGGGGCATTCAGAAAGACTAGGTCAAACCTTTCATAGACGTAGCTGCAGATCAATAAGATTTAGCCTGCTTTGAATTACATCAGGTTGTATAAATGAAGATCAAAGTTACTCTTAGCCTACAAACAGGCTGAAATGAAGCCTACAGTGGGCCTGGTTGAACTTCAGATTAGTGTGGTTGGTTTTACATATTATATTTCTCAAAATCAGAGGCCAAAGAGTCTGATTAATCTAGAATTTCTGAATGATCAGGGGGGCACAAACTAATTTCAAACAGAAACATTTTCATTGCTGGTATAAAATCAGTTGAGTTTTTTTATTTAGTTTTCTAATTTTAAAAACTTTCAGATCATTTTTAAATATGGCTGTATCGTTTGTGATGAATTGATTTTTATCTATGCTACACTTCCTGTGAAACAGTACCTACATGCATATTCGAGTCACCTTCAGTATTTTTGAGAAAACGTCACGTTAATAAACTGTTTTGTGGATGTTTAAACAATAAAACTTCATAAAGAGCCCTCAACCCAATATGTTAAGCTTGAATTTGCACAAAACTATTTCACAATACCAACGCAAAACACACCACAGCAGTAACCAGGGCAGTTATTTGCTACTGTTGAAGTGCTCATCTGCTTTCTCAAATCTGACCGTGCTGTTTAAGAGCTGTCCAATCAAAAACGTTCAAGCAGGGGTTGTGTGCAAAAATCAGTGAGAAAAATTTGTTGGCATTTCATATTCTTATTTTTTGAAATATAAAAGTCTGCTTTGCCTAATTCATGACGTTGATGTTTAATGTACTGTATGTCAGTAGGAAAACCTTTCTCAGGAATGGGTTTAAGCAGCCGAGGCCACATGGCACGAAGCTGTTAAGAGTTAAGAGTGAGCATTACAAGTGAAATAAGTTACCACTGTTGTGTTTCCTAGAACTTCTCTGTTACATAGCGATGGGACACATCATCTTCCACAAAGCACCCACTCTGGTGTACGACCAATGAAAATGAAAGATTTTGCATTTGGCTTTTGTTATGTTCAGTGTTATATAAACTGGCCTGATCAATAAAACTTATTCGTAGTTTTTATTGAACCAGAGCCATCTCATTTATAGGATGCCACGTTGTTGCTGTTGTGTCTTCGCTCATTTCTGTTGAATGTGCAAATACATTGTGTTCATGTTTTCATTAGGACCACCTCCACTGACTTTGCAAAGTGAAAGGATAAACGAATGTTTTTCTATTTCTGTTAAATTCAGACATCTCTCATTGGCATCAAGCAAAGGTGTATTAGTTTGACAGCTCAAATGTTGACTAAATGCTGTCAAACAGAAAAAAAGTAAGATACTATCTCAAGTTGTACATCTAGTCTGTGAAATAAGTCAAATATCTTACCAACTCTTATGTTCAAGGAATCAATTGGACAGATCACGTGAAGGCCACAGTGCAAATGTACAGAAACATTAAAGCCTTCGGGCACGCTTTACTGTATGTGTGATGTTTTTCTAAAGACAGTAGCGAGCAGTTCAGACACAGTAAATGTTTGGTGCAGTGTTTTACATGAAGTTTTTAAATACAAATAACCCAAATATTTGCGATTCACTCTCACTGCCTAATTGCCTTGAATTAAAGAGACTAAGTCCTTGATTGACTAATAGCCCATTTTGAGATTATCACTACAGTAAATATGTTGCACATACCGATCACCTTATCACCTTCATCTTTAATTTGCTGGCTTAGTGATGTGACCAAAACACGACACAATCAAAGACTCGAACCGCCATCAAATCACAAATGAACGAGTCAGACAGGCCTAAACATGTTCTGGTTACATCTTTAATGTTTCTGGTATTTGTGGCTGAAATCTGAATTCTGCAGTGT
This sequence comes from Siniperca chuatsi, assembly GCF_020085105.1. Classification (NCBI taxonomy): domain Eukaryota; kingdom Metazoa; phylum Chordata; class Actinopteri; order Centrarchiformes; family Sinipercidae; genus Siniperca; species Siniperca chuatsi. The sequence continues at coordinate 12,545,762 of NC_058055.1, forward strand.
TGCTCAAGTGTACTGCCACGCTGACTGACACCAAAACCTGATATTTGTGTATCACAGTAAAGGTTTTACATGTTTGTGAGTTACAGTGTGGATCTGAATACTCTAATCATTTAGTGTAGTCATTAGTCATGAAGATGTGTTCGCACAAAATAAATATGTAACTAATAAAACACTAACTAGGTTGCATGCATCAGTAACAATATGGAACATAGGATTAAATATTAACTTAAAAATGCTTGAGATGAACCTGAATATTTCACAAGTATGAGAACAGCTAAGGCAGTTTGGCAGTCTTAGTGCACAGCAACAAGTATCAATGTCTGTATAGGGTTTCAATGATTGGAGGTTGGTATAAACAATTAAACTTAAACAACTCCACAAAGTTAGTGTCCTATTCATGACGAGACCTGACAAGTAGAAGTCACAATTCTGGTGGACGAAAGTGGCTCATGTCCACAGATATTTTTTAGAATATTTAAAAATTGATAATTCTGTTTAAGATGAGATTTTTAAAACTAAATGTCAACACAATGTCAAAACAATGTCTTCTTTTTTGCCCCCAGAAAAGATCAGTATAACTTAAAAAAAAAAAAAAAAAAGCAGGGTTTATAAAACTTTTTTTTTTTTAAATATTGGCCGAAAAGCATTTTTCTGAGAACAAAATTATTTAAGCTTGTGCATGATTTAAGAAAAGAAGGTATGCCATGTCAGCCCCGGCAACCTTACAGATATTGCTCACAATTGAGCTTCCCACATCTACCAGGTGCACCAGAACACTGTGCGGGGCTGTGAATGGTCTTTTTGGTTGAAGTGGACTCCCTGCTTGTGACAAATCAAAAGATCTTCTTCAAAAATATGGCCTCTTTTTTACAATACACAACAGTCATTTCTCACACTTCCAGCTCAAACATATGCCTGCAGCAAAAACACTGGTTCCTCAATGGCAGAAGCTCAATGACCAATGCAATAAACGGCTACGCAAGCAGTAGTGCAGGGAGCGGGAAGCTCTACTGTAGGAGACAGCTCATTTTTTGGCAAGTACAACCTTTTATAATAAGCACATTAAGAAAAGAAAACTGTGGTCATGTCTTGTAAAATTGTACTCTACTGTGCCTCCTATTGCTACAGTGCCAGAGGTCAAATTGACAGATTAACCACAGTATAGATGTCCTTTCTAATGTCTGATTTGTCTATGTTTTAAATATTAAATAAAAAGGTCCTCTGTTATTTCACAGTACAGAAGCTCAGATTTGTCCAAAGTCTACAGTATTATTTAAGTCACTGTACTTAATTACTTCCTACAGAAAACAAAAATAGTAACATTCACTCTATAAACTATTAAATAAATACACCTAAAATGTCAACGTTGACACACAAACATTCAAGAAAATAAATACAGGTAAACCACAAAACCTAAAACAAATAAAACATGTATGTGTGAACATATACCTGCCTTCATCACCCCAAAGGGAGACTCCATATGTCATGCCATTTCTATAAGAAAGTTTAAAGGCTCTGAGACATCACACTGCCACAGTGAGTTTGCACGTGATGCTGCTACCACAACAGCCAGGGGTGGCAGCTAACATGCAACTCTATTTTTTACCATCAAATAGGAGAGAAGGCACATTGTTTCCAGCGGCATAATCTCCCACTGACTGCGCTGTACCTAAAAGAGATTTCTTTACAAAGTGGCCAGATTGGATAAATTACACACATCAATAAAATGTGTTATTGTAAAGTCTCTAAAGAAACGTGTTCTCCTCTCAAACAGTCCTCATTTGCCTCTCTGACGCCCCACCAATCGATGCAGTTTCTCACAGTTGTCCAGCCTCATCGACTCTGCCTTCTGCTTTAAGCGTTCATCTCGGTACAGTTGTCCCAGATTTGCCAAGTCTGATTCTGAAAAGGAGAACAGAATGACAAAAGAAAGATGTATCACAACTTTTTATAATAGGTTTTTACATGTTTTGGGAAATACACTTATTTGCTTTCTGAGAGTAGAGGAAAAAGATTGATACCACTCATGTCTGTACGGTAAATTTGAAGCTACAGCCGACAGCCGGTTAGCTTAGCTTAGCATAAAGACTGGAAACAGGTGAAAACAGCTAGCCTGGCACTGTCCAGCAGTTACAAATTCCACCTGCCAGCGCCCTTAAACATCACAAATCGTAATATCTTGTTTGCTTAAAAAATTCTGTGAAAACAATTCACTCACAGGGGGGTGGTGCTATGTGCTGGACTATTTCTCTGGTAGGACCAATTGACAGGCAACCAGTGGAGGCTGCTGGCTGTAGCCTGTACTCTCATATCTGTAGCAATGTACAGATATGAGAGTAGTATCAATCTTTTCATCTAACTCCACCAGCAAGTGAATAAGCATATTTCCCAACTTGTTGCACTATTCCTTTTTTATATAAAAGATTTTATATAAATCAAGAGCTGAGCTTTATCGAAGTTATAGTTATACCGGCACGTAACTAAAACAGACTCCCCGTCTAAGCCAAATGAGCTGCTCGCTTACTTTGCTGTTTCTCTTTCCAGCAGCTGCTCTGCAGGTGTTCGATATAGTCGCTCTCAATGGTTTTCTCTAGTTCCTCCAGCGCTGCGCCACGGTATTCCTTCTCAAAACTTTTATCCACATAGTATGGTACACCCATGTGCTGCGTTTCCCTGGACACCACCAGCCCCATGGCCCTTAAAACCCAAACACAAAATAAAAATGTATCCAGTGAAACTGCGATGTCAACCATGGTGGAACCCAGGGATCTGCTAAAATGGCACTGTAGTAAGGCTGACGGTACGACAGACTCACGGCTTATAGAAGAGACTGTAGGGCGGGTTAGTGGCCATCATCTGAGTAAACACTGATATGAGGATTAGCACCAGCACGGGGAGAAGCTGCAGGAACGCTGTGAAGGTGTTCTGTGGGAAGATAAAATCAGCACAGATTACAAAGCATATAATACTGTATGTAGGATATACTGTACTCATGCCAGCACAGTACTTTTGTGTCTTTGAAGCAAACCACGATCTTCCAACACAATAAAGGCACTTCAGACATGAAATCAATCATTTTGGGAAACAGTCACTGGAGGGGCTGCAGCCATGTTATAAATGCATCCCCAAAAGTCTCATTTTACTATGGTTCTCCACTGCATGTTAATGATGTTAGAATACAGACTTATCTCCACAAGAAGATCACAACATAATACTGTGGTTGTTTAACAGGGACATGTCTTTGTGTTTTGTGAGTCACTGACCTGACTCTGGTTGTCCTCCACCACCTCCTCGCGCCTCTCATAAGCACGTCGACGACGAGGCTGATAGAACTGAGAGTAGGAGGCTCCCTGGTTGGTGTACACGTGGATATTTCCTGTAGAGACACACACAGTTCTATAGCATCTTCCAAATGACCCACCAAAATTAGTTTATGGATTTATTTGATGCTACAATGCCACATTAAATAGTGACCTTGTAGTGGCTTTGGTCTTCTTGTGCAAAAACCTTCTTTTTTCCCCCCATACTGTCTGTGGAGCTCATGTAACTGCAGTCATTGTTGACAGAATACTTCACCCAACCAGATGCTCATAAACAACCGCTCACCTGTGGGAAACCTTCCTCCAAAGAAGATGTTGAAGAGTTCCTCGGGGGAAATGTCGGCCTCAAAGTCTCGGTGGAAGCTTCGGTAATATCCATGGCGACTGTGGCTGGAGTGTTGGGGTGCATTTGAAGCTGTAGATTGATCTCCATATTGATCATACTGCTGCCTCTTCTCTGGATTGCTCAGCACTGCATATGCATTGCCTATTGCTGTTGGGAGTGGGGGGAAACATTTGATTGTGGCAAAACATAAGCCCAAAGCAAAAATATAATAATATGCTTCGATATATATGGATTCAATTAGCTAGCTGTGGCTCTCATTTTTTAGCCTATGTTTGTTTACATTTTGGCAAATTGGTACCATTATGCTGAATTAGCTATTAGAAGTTCATATGTACCCATGGATGTGCAGACAACTATCACTGGATTACTTTGATACTGAAGAAAACTTAACGTGCTGATTCTTAAGTTCTGGGGTTACAAAGAACGTTCTCTGATTTCCTGTCTGTGTGTTCAGATTTGAGTTATGACTCAGAGAAGGAGTACTATTTTTGACGCAATTGGACGCTCTGGGTTTTAACGTACCTAAATTGCCTTCATGAGCTGTGTGTCACAGCCATTACTGCTGCTGTGCGCCTCACAGTTTGAAAACCCCTGCCATAAATGAATACAAACAGGTCAACAAAGAATTTCTGAACTTAATTAAAACTGGTAAAACTGGAGGACCCAGCGCCAAACCTCTGCCCTGCTGAAGTTTGTTTAAACAAGACACTAACAGTGCGAGGGTGTTGTTCTTGAACTGACCATGACTTCTGACTTTGGTTGGAATTGAGATAAACTTCCTTCCTTTGGATCAGTAGCGGCTCGTCATTATGCAAGAGCAGTGCTCAGCAATACAGTTCAAATCAGTCCCATAAAAAGGATTTCTTTTAGACACAATGACAATAAAAATATACCGTCACCATTGTATCTCACAGGGGGAAAAAAGCAGCTTGTGAGTTCTCCTGCCAAAACTCATACCTTTGAAAGCATCTGTGGCTCCTGGAGCAAAGTTCTTGTCAGGGTGAAACTTGAGAGCCAACTTCCTATACATCTTCTTCAAATCTTCATCGCTGGCATTTTTGGAAACACCCAGGATTTCATAAAAGTCCTTGCAATTCTTTATCCTGTAACAACAAAGCATAATGGATGTCAAAAAACACAAGCGTGAACTTTTATGATAAAAGAGGTACTCTGTCTCTCTCAAACTCATATAATGTTATTCAGGGTGTATACTGTTCACACAATAGTTAGTAACGTACATTTACAGAAAGCTCCATCCAACAGTCAGTGTTACATCTACATGCCAAGACACGAGTAAGCATTATACTGTAACTCAGGACAACCCGTATGACCAATGTGTATGACCAATAGCCAGGTTACTCAGAACATGTAACAGAGCCAAAGTTATATGGTAAAGAACAATGTCAGCGGCCAGTCTGTTGCTGCATAACAAATGTAAAAGAGTCAAGAGTCACTGTGCACCTGAGAACACCCTGGCGTTGCTCCTCGGTGTAGCTCTTCTTTTCATCACCACTCGCGTTACTTTTTTCATTGTTTCCAATGTCCTCATCTCTCCAGCCCGTTGGCGGGGGCACGTGGTTCGCCTCTGGAGCAGCAGTGCCTCCATTCCTTACTATGGCATCTATCAACACTGCAAACAAGAACACAGAGTCAGAGAGGTCAACTGACAGTTCAGGTGTAAATAGGGAAAGACCATGGTGAAACCTTAAACAAGAGAAGTATTGGCTTCAGTCAAAATCACAATGGAAATTATGGTCAACAAAAATCTACATGGCAGGTCCTAAACATACAGATGAGCACCAAGTTCAAAAGGAAAAACCAACATGACATATCTTAGTAAGGTGTTTGGCCACCACAAGCCTCCAGAACAGCTTCAACGCTCCTTGACATAGAATAGTCTAAATAGCTCTGAAACTCTGTTAGGGGGATGAACACCATTCTTCCAAGGCACCTTATTTGGTGTTTTGATGGTGGTGGTGGAGAGCACAAACACATTGCTCCAAAATCTCCCATAGGTGTTAAGACCTGGTGAAGTTGAAGGCCATAGTATTTGATTCACATCGTCATACTCAGACCATTCAGTGACTCCTTGTGTTCTGTCTGAAAGCATTTGCTCATGTTTCTCCACTCATTTATTCAGATTTTTCCTTTCACTTGTCACCCATTTGTATACCAGTAGTGTTATTGACTGCATCAAAAGTTTTTCATTCCTTGAACACGTGCAATTTAATACAAACTGCTGTAAGATGGACCCTGTGGCGTTTAACTGCCTCGTGCACGCTGTGTTCAAAGAGCTATGAGTAATCTATGACAACTTAATTATCCTGGTTAGGATGCCAGTACTGCAAAAGCAATTAGGAAAGGTAAACTAACTGGAGACAGTCAGATTGCCTCAGAGTCTATGATCTGTAAGGGGGAAGGGAGCCCTGAACAGCCCTAAATTTCAGCATGCAGCCTGAGCTGACATAAAGTATTAAAGTTAGATAGCTCACTTTTGTCCCCATCTGAAAATAGAAATTCTGCGCACCCATCCTGCAATCTGAAAATACATTTTCTATAGTTAGCTAATACACTGGGATAAGTTAGCCAGTTGACTGCCTTTGCAGAATGTGCGTCAGCTAATTTTACCTCTGGCCCGGGTGCTGGGGTAAATATTCTGGGCTTCATATAACAGCTGCAGCGCCCGATCTTTCCGTCCTGACCGTAAACACAGCTTCGCCTTCTCTATCAGCCGGTCTGCTTCGTCTTTATCCATTTCAACGGTACGGGGTGATTTTGCTGATCCAATCGCTGTCTGTAGAGGTTTGTCCCTGTGTAATGTGCGTCAATATCATATGGCAAGGCCTGGCGAGCCGCTACAGCTAACGTTAGATAGCCGATTAGCTTTGGTTTCAGACAGCTGCGCAACGTTAGCTAGGTGCAAGCCTGCAGTCACTCAAAGTCCTTCGCAGTATCCGATTCGCAGACGATGGCGGCTGTTGTCAGGCTGCAAACAGGCCTGCAGCTGTGCCATTTTTAAAGCTGAAAGTCTGGAAAATTGACTGTTTTTGCTGTCTGTGTTTTAGCGATTTTAAAGGGCCACGGTGTTCAATTAAACTAGACTCCCCTGAGCTGTGATGGACGAGAGGTGGAGGCAGGACAGGGCGACGTCATATCCTGTGGAGTGATCGCTGAAATCTGTAGAAAACCTCAGTTGATATTTAGTCAAAATGTTATTTGCTTGGTTGCCTGTTTGTTAGCACGTTGGGTAATTAGTTATTATCCTGTCCCATTGCTTTTCCTGTCTATTACCTAACAGTACTTAGAAAACCCTGAAGGTTGAGTAACATCAGCAGGTGTACAGTGATGCTGCATTCAGGGTCTTTCATTAAACTCATGGACGAGGGAAGTAGGGGTGCTGAGGGGGCTCGAAGAGGGGGCTGCAGCACCCTCTAAAATCAGGCATAATAAAAACATCAGTTAAACTCATAACGACTTTCTCCTTTTTTACTGGGATTTATATGCGTAGTGCACTAGTAGCCTATTTGTGGTAGGAAAGAGGTTTGACTTTGTTTTTTGTCCGTTGGTTATCATTAATAGTCTATAATACACCTCATTGCCAACCAAGGCAAGGCAGGTCGGATCTATCACATGCAACACATTGAGGTGTTTTAGGGCGTTTAGAGTGTCCCAGGTGAATCAAAGTAACCAAAGACGTCAGGGCACATGGTCAGACAGACCCAGAGAGGCTACATAAGGTGAATGCACTTACTGCCACTGTACAGTGACACATATAGGCCATTGGTACAACAGGATGTGTGATTTGGTTATAGATTTACTAATTTAATGTTTAAAGGTGCTGTTCTCTCCCTGAGAGAGAGAGTCATACATGTAGGCAGAAGTGGAAACTGATCATTTGATCATGAAGCCTGATGTAACTGTATAATACTCAGGTTTATCAGTGTATGAACTACACTGCAGACTTGAGTCTCTGTTAACAGCTGTCACTCTGTTAACAGCAAACAGAGTGACAGCTGTCTCATATGAACGGCTCCATCGCTGGTTGAATGGGCTGTTTGTTAGATAGCCCTGCATTAGAAATAAATGATCCTGGCCATTCACATTAATGCAAAAACCATGAATGTCGCGCAGCATTTTGTATGACGTGATTAAACAGACTTTCTCTCAGCACCCCCAACTCTGACTGACTTCCAGCATCCCTGATCAAATCCGTACCCCCGATACTTGCTTGTGATGCATTCAATTGTGTATGATGGAGAATAATATACAAAATGGACCTAAGATTTGTTGGTGGGTGATTTTTATTTTAGCCATCTAGTGGCACATTGCTGCTTTTGACTGCAGTGGCAGAATGAGAAGACAGCCAGGATGCAATGGATATTTTGGAATTATTATTTTAAAATGTAATCTTAAATAGCCTAGTGAAAACAAAAACAACCAACAAAACTGCATAATTAGCTGATATGAATTATGGTAACATCATATGACATGACAGACTGTTTACGTCTCTAACAATTGGCCATTGACATGATTAGGCACATTTCGACAGGACATTAAGGTAGATTTAGCTAGATGTAAGACACTAGTGGAATGATTCTGATACAAAAATTACTTTAAGCTAGTAAATAGTCTTGGTCGGCTGCATTGTACACGAGTAAGACAGGGGGTTGTATCTGGATGTAAGTCAGGGTGAAAGTTAAAATTAGTTATGCAACACATTTTTGTTCATGCATATTTTATTCAAGAGTAAAAAATGTGATTTGTCCCATAGGGCATGCTTACAATGTGTGTATCATTTAGGAAGTCAAATGCGAAAACATATTTCCATAGATAATAAAAAATGTTGCAAGATAAAATCCATTATATTTGTTTGTTGAAATATGCATGTAGACCATACAAGAACCAGAAACAGAGGAAGGAAAATAACCATAAGCTAAATTGTAACAATAATAATATCAGCAGTAAATATAACCAGAATACAATGTTTCCTGTTAAACTTAAGTGCGACACATGATTTTCTTTGTGTCCAATTCATTTACATCTGAAAACCATGCTATCATGCTTTGGCAGCCTGAAAGTTGCTTTTCACTGAGATTATATTCATTCACACTATAGAACATTTTCTGTACATCAGTACAACCGAAAAAAAAATAAACACAAGGCTTAACACCTTATAAGGGCATCTCTGCATACAATAAATCAATATAAAATTAAAAGCAGTGGTAATAAATAACAGAATGAAAAAAATGGACAAAAACAATCAAAGGAAGCCTATTTATAAAATTTATAAAACAAGACAAATAAAACAAATATAATTCAAAAATAAAAGAATTCAAGTTTACTATTTGAAACACAACTATCACAATTATAATCTCACATAACAATTAGGAACTTAATTGCATGCATTGATGCGTTCAGTACCATAGATGCTGTGTTAAAAATCACTTCTTGTCCATCCTTAATCCACATACCTTTATCATTAATAGAAAGATGAAATATAGAGTAGAAAAAATATTAATGTATGAAAGGAAATTCTAGAAATTTATGTGATAGTATGTGTCGCTTGAGGTTGGGGCTTCACTGGTATCGGCTTCCCCAAATTATGTATTTTGAAAGAACCAGAATGTTTCCTGTTTATATTTTGTTTCTTTTCTCTTCAGTGCAACATGGCATTTGAGGTTACAAATGGACTTTTCATCAAAGTATTTTGACACAATATTTAGACATGATTTATTTGAATCACAGTGTGGGTGCACTTGTCAGTGAAGATTTTCTCGGCCTATTTCTCCACTGTACTCCACAGTAAAATTAGATAAGGTTAGAAAAATTGATAGAAAAACAAGAAATTATATATGATGAACACACTTAGATGCAGTATGGATGAATTCATAAACCAAATGCCTGGTCTACACTGTGCTCAGTTATCCTGAAGGAAGTACTTCTGACAACTTTAATTTCATCTAAGATCAGTTTTAGTGATTTTTTTAAAACATTTTTTTACATTTGTTCTCAAAAGTAGCATTAATTAACTGAGTTCTGGTCAGGATACATTCTTCAAATCCGTTAAATAAATTTCAGGCTGGATCGAAGCCTGCTTATTCCTAATGACACAGTGGTGTGTGTGGTTGTTAAATACTCTTTAAACAAAACATATTTCAATTGTATGCGTTCACAAATTTGTAGAATTTCCTTCTCACTCTGATATAGTACTTTGTGTAGCTCTAAGGCATGAAATCTCACTTAATTTGCAGCACAGCAAAAAAAATGCAAACAGTGCTAATGAGTGACAGCACATATTATTTTACTTTTTCTTTAGCAACAAGCAGCAGATATAATCAGGTAGTGTGTGACAGCAGGGCCAGTCCCAAAGTTCAAAATCACTTCTTCTCTTTTCTTCTGTGATCCAGAAACTGGTGTTAATGCCACTTTGTTGCCAGTCATAGTAATGGAGGACAGATGAGAAAACCCAGATCCAAAGCTTCCTTTAGCAGGGGATGCTGAAGTGTATACTTTCCAGAAAGTGAATTGCATGATGTGTGAGGTACAGCTTGATCAAATGCTTCTCTGATGTGAACTACTTAAACATTTAATGGAGAGGAAGAAAATCATTTTAAGAATGGTCTAGATAAAAATATAACCGTTTGAGATTCACCTATTTTCAAATGTTAAATCTTGGTTTAATCTGTGATGTTGAGGTGCCTACAGTAAGCAGTGGAATGCTCCTTTCATCCCCTCCCTTTCTTCCCTCATCCCCTCCAAGTTACTTCTTGCTAGGAGATGACTGATAAGGAGGGAGGTGAGGAAAGGAGCAGACCTGGAGAGTACTGAGATATACCCAAGATGGAATTTGATCTCAGACGGCAGTAGCTTTGGTGGTTAGGCTAGAGCTGTGAGCACAGGTGAGCACCCTGTCCTCTTTCCCTCGCAGCATGAGGCATCTTACAACAAGGTCAATCAATAAATTTAAGTCCACTGGTGAGATTGTACTACAAGTTTTAAGAGGTTCACATTTTGCTTCCTTTCTTTTTGCTTAATTTCTCACAAAGTGGCGTGACTTGTTAATATTAGCAATAACAAGATGAATTTTCCTCATGAAGTGAATTTGTGAGTGATTCATAATAAACACTTTATGAAACAGTAAAATGATTTGTATGGCATGGATACTGCAGTTATGTCAGGCCCTGTAATGAAGGAGCAGACATTTGTCAGCACTCAGAACAACACAACCGCAAACAATTCAGTCTGTAATTGAACTGAGAAAGGGCTACAACAGGCAGAAATAACTTTCAACCACACTTTTTCAGTCAAGCTGCAGCCTGCTGGCCTCTCCTTATCCCCGCCCTCTGCTGTGAACCCCAGCCCCCCCTCCCCCAACTGTGCGATGACATACTGTCATGAAAAAAATGACCTTTTCGCCCGTTTTAGATTTGCTGCAGATTTCATATTCTGTCTGTGGGCCTGGTTTATTTCTATGTTCTGAGGCCTGAATTCCCGATTTGGCAATGTCTTGCTGCACAAAGCAACAGCGGCACGGTTCTGAGGCTCAGACAGCACATCACTGGATGTTGCTGTTGTCATCCGTGCCGTTTGCCTCTGACATATTCATCTTTCCCATGGAGTGACCCACATGGTTCACCCCATCCTTGCGAGGTGGCATGCGCTCGTTGATGCGGTCTAGACCCTTAGCCTCCTCAAAGCTGGTGATCTTGTGCTGGGGGGAAAACCCACGGATAGCTGAAAAGAGAGAATGCACATAAAGGGATCAGGCTCACCTTGTAATGGCACAACCTCAGAATATTCCTACTATCATCTCATATTGTGTATTTCCCCAAAAATATCAAATGCTGTTGGGATTTCCCAGGCATTATAACCAAAAAAGACATATGTTTAGTGGGTCAACCTTAATTAGCAACAAAGGAGCCTATTTCAATAACTGATGAATGTACTAAATGTTAAATATGCTATTCATTTATCTCTGCATATCTCTGACATTAGTGACACGACAAAGTAGAAGCTGCTGCAGTTTGACACTTTTAAAGATTCCTTGTGACACTTGCACCAGCTGTAACACTTTGTACCACACACAAACACTATAAAAAAGTAAACATTTTAGTTGTAAGAGTCCTTGCCTGCAGGTGGTGCAAGTGTTAAAAGGAAAGCAGCTTCTTCAGAGTTTTTAGTGGGCAACATGGACATGCCATCTGCATGTATAAACTGCTTACTGCTTACTTTCCAATAGGTGATGCAGGTTGACATGTAGAATTGGTCTGAGTCTTTCACCAAGTAAAACTGCCCGTCCCTCAAATGATATCCTGTTGTTTTTACACAGTCCCTCACTTTACATGTCCCACCCGTATCAAGTTACAAAAGAAAACACATCAAATTAAGGAAGAAAGAAGTCCACAAAGTCCTGTATCATTGTGACTCAAAGCTTTTCCAATACATTTTAATGATCCAAACACATATGGTTGCAAAAATGCAGCCAACTAAGACTCAATTAACTTACCCTCATTGTAAAAAAAACACCACACACATTTCTAAACAATCAATGCACATTTCTACCATCCTGCTACTGATTTCAAATAAGATATACATGTAAATAAAAAAATACATATTTGTGCTAGTGCTGTAAATTGCTGTCTGAAGCTTCTTGGTTAGTGAGTATTGATTACCTCAGAGATATCACGAGGAACTGAGGCTTCAGGATGCATATTTCATGTTGATGCTCTGGTCTGTTTCTTGTTCTTGTGCATGCAACACTTTTCAGAACCAGATGGAGGCCATTTACAAGCCAAACCCAAAACAATGAAGTAATTTTAGTCATGCATCTCTTAGCAGCACTTGACTTTGCAGTGTTTTATTTAATCATGAACATGCCTTAAAAAGCTATTCCTTTTTTATTTAGCATTTGTCCTCTTTTTCTCCCAGTTTGTAATGACCAATTCCAAATGTGTGCTACAGTCATTGTTGGTGCTAAGCCTCTCTATGTTGGTGTAGACAGTGGGTGGGGGTGAGAGCGAGGAGTAGATTGATACATATGCAGGAACCTGGGACTTCTTTTCATCTGTTCGCAAGGAACAGGAGTGTATTAAGTGTGCATCAATTCATGTTCTCCTCAGTTCCATCCCCCCTTAGTATATGTGCCTCGACCAAACAGTGACAAGAACATGATCCCTCACCAGCTTCCCACCCTGCAAATATTGCCAATTGTGAGATGTTTTGCCTCTTCACCACTCAGGCACCCATTAGAAAACAAATTTTAAAAAAAAATTACAAATAACCATCTATCTCATTTCAACTCCTGGTCTTTTATAAAATATCTTTATCAGTTCTAAATGGATCCTGTCTCTCTAAAATTTTAAATCCAATCATCTGTTTGGATTTATGTTTTAATCAACTGTACTGCAAAGTAAAGTGCCAGCCATACCAGCATCAAGCTGTCCTGTGAAATGTTGCTTGATGGAGTTATTATTGTGTGAGCTGTTGTGTGCATGAACTGTCAGTGGCCTCTGTAGCAGGAAACAATGACAATTTGTTGAGAGGGGCGGAACAGGGGTCACAGGTTTACCTTCTCCGTCCTCATCTTGTGGCTCGATGGCTTCAATGGCTTCAATGGTGGCTGAGGGGGGAGGAGGGGAGCACGTTACTCCTGATGAAGCCATGCAAATGTAAAATGCAGCCCCAGCGAAAAGCCGGCTTATGTTAGGCCAGATGACATACAGTATACATGTTAACTGGCAATGCAGCCCAACTCAGAGGAGTGCCATGCATTAATACTGAGAGAATTAGTGTCAGTATAGAATAGCATCGAGATAGATCCATAGAGAGAGAGAGAGTGACTGGAGATATTGAGACATAAAGAGTAACAGGTTGAGTTGAGACTGTAATAGATTTTAAATAAAAAGACAGAAATGACTTGTTCTTGACTTGCACTAAATATTTTAGAAGGATTTTACAATTTCAAACATTTTGAAGTCAGTGTTAAATATTTGCAGTTTTCTGTTAGCTAAAGGGTGTTCTTGCTGTCAGCACACCGGCAGTGACAAAAAATCATGGATCCCACCCAGGTTTTGAGCAGAAGCACAATGATTGGGTTAGAGATAGCTAAAACCTTGATTTCAAAATAAGCAAGATTTCAACACTGAATCAAATGGCTCTTTGCGGTTGCTTGTTCTGCCATTCCCATTGTGAAGCAACATTGAAGTCTACAGCTCTTTGCAGCCTTCAGCTGAATGCAGTTCATGCCAACTGGTGGAGTGCTGAGATAAAGGCTGGTGAAGAAAATTATATTGTCAAGACATGGATCTGGGAGGGACTTCCATCTTTGTCTGGTACTATAATGGGATCTATGATGCAGAAGTAGCAACAAGTTCTAGTAAACATTGTGATGCAGGTGTTACATTATATTATGTGACTGCTGTAATGTGTTACTGTAGACAGAAATATCGAAAAACTGGTTGGGTCTGTAACATTAGGTTCTTCTTTCGTAACTTAAATGTGACCAGAGCATCACTAAGATGCTAAAAACAAAGCTTGCTGGCTGCTCTACATTAAAGACAGAGAAGGAGAGAGGGAAAGAGAGAGGTAAGACTGACGGCAGGACAAAGAATGGTGATGAAGAAATTAAACAAAAAGATGGAGTAAAGGATAGAGAAAAGGCTTATGCTGTGCCTTTTTTACTTACCACTCTGCAGTGTCTGTCTGCCTCCAGAGAGAACCCCGCTTGGCAGCATGCCAGTGGGCGTCAGGCCCTTAAGCGTCAACACATTTTCACTCTCCTCTCTGCAGGAAACACAGACAGGCAAACAGGTCAGAAAACTTCACTGAACCCTGATCAAACTGGGAAAATAAACTTTATGCCCCCACTTTGACAACAGTGAACATTGGACACACACTCACTCTACACACATATACACACACAAAGACCTAATACAGTTTCAAATTTTGAAAATATACCCTTATACTTACATTCACACACACAAACATAAAGTCTACCTGAGAACTGAGAACATTTTGGCCATTTTGCCAATAGCACGGATCTTGTTTCTGATCACCTCCTTGCGTGCTGCAGCTGCATTGGCTGCAAAGAAATATATGCTGTCATTATAGGCTTCTCTGATACAATAGATGCATGAGAAACTATACTACTATACTTTTCAAGGTTTATGTAATTAACATATCAAGATCAAGTGACAATTTACAACATGTCCTGTAACACTGAATTTAAGTCAGTATTTAGCACATGTGAAAGAATAATTTAACGCCTGATTTTCTACCACGCCTGTTGGTGAGATAAAAAAACCAAACTTTCAAACAAATTTGGCCTAAAAGCCCAAAATCCTGAGTGTGAATAGTTCTGATGTCAACAGCTCAAGTGTGCAGATCTCATTCCATGAAAGACCTAGTTCAGTGTATGGAGTCTGAATTGAACCCACGATGCACTAATGATGAATACAAATAATTAATTATTAAATCATTATTTACAAAACTTCTTACCATCAAAGATTTCATCTTCATCATTCATGAGTTCATCATCAGAGCAGATGCTCAGCACATTCACCAGCATTTCTGTGACTGGGGAAGAAATAGAGTGTAGGAAAGAGATAAAATCATTGAGCAATAAGCCACGGAGATCACAGATTAGGACATGGTGTTGTATTAAAAACACCTGACATATATCAGAAGACTTTGCTCTAGAAACTGTTAAAGGTCCAGTGTGTAGGATTTAGTGGCATCTAGTGGTGAAATTACAGTTTGCAACCATTTGAATACCGCTCGCATCACCCTCCTCTTCTAAGCGTGTAGGAGAGACTACAGTGGTCGCGAAACTCGCGAATGGCCCTATCTAGAGCCAGTATTTGGTTTGTCCGTTCTGGGCTACTGTAGAAACATGCCGGAGCAACATGGCGACCTCCGTGGAAGGGGACCCGCTCCCTCTGTAGATAAAAACGACTTATTCTAAGGTAACGAAAACACAATGATTCTTATTTTCAGGTGATTATACACTAATGAAAACATAAATATTATATTCCATTTCTGCCAATAGTTCCTCCTAAATGTAACATACTGGACCTTTAATACCTTTCTCTCCAACAAATGGAAGAGACCAGGTGAAGACATCCATGAAGTTGGGCAGCCAGTAGGGATGGGGTGAGCAGTTGAACTGTCGGATGTTCATGACATTATTTTCATATTTCAGTACAGCAGCTGGGGAAGCAGAAGAGAGACAGTAGAGTAATATTTTCCACTTAAATCTTGCAGAGTCTTATAACCCGATGATGTATCTTACATACATACAAAAAGTAGTTAAGTATAATCATATAAAGTAGAATAAAGTGATCTGCTCAGCAGACTAAACAATAGTAAGTAAATCTAGATTTCCTGATCCAGACAATCATTGTTGTATCTGATAAACTCAAGGATTAGAGTTCTAGAGAGCCAGAGTCTGTCTTGTTGCTGCTCGGCCCATGAAACATCATTAAGTATACGATGAAGTTGAGATAAATGAAGCCTTTCTGCAAGATAAAGAGAACACTGACAAGTACATGAAAGTAAGTATTCGATATAGGCGATACATCATTACAATACGGCAGTGTCAGTCCTTTCATGGCATATTATGCAGAGGCACATACAAACACTTGCATACACACCTAGTGTTTGCCAAAGCATAATAACTGAAGAACGGAGCACTTGTGATGAGAATGATTAAATGACAACAAACTTAACATACCTTAACTACAACTCAATCTCAGCAATGATGCTGTGGCTTATTTGACATATTTCTCTTTTCAATCTAACTTGTAGTCCTTAGTGCCATTTAACTTAAATAAGCCACTGTTGTAGCTACATTCACACTCTGAATGACCAAAGCAGGTACATTTTTAGTTAATAGCCTGCCCCAGGCTACTGTTACTGCTACTGTAAGAAATGTTTATAGAATGTGATGTTTTTGCTTAAAGGAAAAGTTATAATGTGGTATACAAATCTATACTTATGTAACAAAAAACATTCAGAGCAATGGTAGACTGCACATTACACAAACTGTCATTTTGTTTTATAGCGCACACTGTGCAGGATCTTTCCATCGCATACTGTCATAGCCATATACACAACAATGTTTCGTATATGCTCTCTTCAAATGTATTCATGTTCTGTGATGTTACCCAGCTGAATATGAGGCCAGGGATGGCTGACACTGTTACATCAAGAGGGATAAAGCCACATGGAGATAGTCAGCTATGCCGACAGTCCCTCCCACGCTCCCCATCTCCCATTGCCCATAGCAACCAAGACACAGATCTGAGAACACAAACAAACGGGGGCTCCCTGATGCATTCTTATGCCTGCTCACAAGCTAAATGCGGTTACATTAACCCATACACTCCAGTCCGTGCTGTTAAAACCATCAGAGGAACGTCAGAGGAGCTCATTGTAGTCATTTTGTCAGAAGTGTTTTTCATAAAATCTAACCCAGATACGGTTAAAATGCCAGAGGTGCAGGTGCTCCAGAGATACTGAAATTGGGGCACCTCTCTTTCACAGCACCAAGTTTTACTGTTTACTGTTAATTTAACAGTAAATGAATTTCTCAAGGCCTGCCTGCCTACTTTACATAACCATAGAAATGATATGATATATGGGAATAATGCATTTTTTTCAACTGGAATGTATTTATTTTACATAATATCACTCAGGCCCGTGCCTGTAATTCAGAAAAATACTGTTACTGTGCAAAAATATGATACAGGTGCAAACATAAACGAATGACAGAACTGCAAAGGAAACTGCAAACTGAAACAAAGACGGGTATAAAATGAAGAGATTTTCTGACCTTTGTTGTTGTAAACATCCAGGTAGTTTGGTGCTGAGAAGATGGTAATGAGGGATGGGAATCCAGTGGTCTGACTTTTACGGTACATCCGGTAGCTTCAAAGCGGTCAGGTGGAGGTAAAGACAGAAAAAAGGCAGAGCTTGTTCTTATATATGTAAATATGTATCTATTTTGTTTGTGTGGGTATGTGTGTCTTTTTATGTTTGTTGTAGCGATAACATACCCTGCATCTTGTGCTTCATGCGCTCGGATAATTGATAATAGGTTATTGCTCTGTAGGAACTCACATACAGCTGGATAACTGGAAACGAGTGAATAAAAAAATTGGGTTTAGAGACATCACTGAAAATGCTTTTAATGTACTGTAAAATAAAAGACCAGAGCTAGCAACACAGTATGACAGAATACAAATCAATTCAATTAAGCACACAATCTTACCATAACTTGACAGAATTTTGAAGAGTTTTTTTCCATCACACAACAGAACTGCATTTAAGCTGCAGGTTACTAATTTCACATACAGTTTCACTCACCAGAAAATGAACAAAGATTCATTGCACAAAATGCACTTACTCATACAGTAAGTGCATTTATGAAAGCCTTGCTGAGGATGATGCAAGAGTGTGAAAAACCAATCCAATAGCTACCTGTTGCAGTAAAAAAACAAACTAACCCAGTAAGCGGCAGTCACAGCTTCCTGCCCCCCAGCTCTAACCTGACAGGAAAATGCCTGAAAGGAAGTGAAGCCTCCGAGCAAGCTCAGGCAGACAACTGAGTGCGCTGCTACACTCACACATGGTATAAAGTAGCTGCTACCATGTGTATCCAATTCACCCTTTGCAATAAGGTGGTCTATTTAAGTTGTCAGTACTCCCCCCGGTCTTTTGCTCTGTTACTGCTGAAAAACACGTGCTGCAAACTTGCTTAACAGTCTGATTATGTTGCCTCAGGACAACTTCTTGGAGGAATAATTTTTAACCTTTCCCACTGCTGCTGCCCAAATTTCCCAGGCCAGATGTGGACATTTTTGTTTGTGCTGTTGACAGTTTGGGAACACAGCAACTGTTATCAAAGTACTAGTAATGTACTGCCCACTAAGATCCTGGTGATCACTGATTCACTTTACTAAGCTAACTATTTGCTGCTGCTGGGTGATGCCTTGGTGTCTGCCTATGATTTGATCCTATTTATCTTCTCAGTTTCATAGTCTTTTATTGTGGTTTTTGAGAGTTCCAACCCCTTATACTGGGGTACAGATTAATTCATTTTTTCAACTGTGAATAAATTAATGATTTTAGTGTGTTGCTGTCTGCATCTATGAGTTCTTTCCATCTAAAAGTCCAACATGTCAAACCTCCCTACACACAAACGTCACACTTATGTGCTCAATTCTGACATTCATTTTCTAAAGTGACCAATAACATATCAGTTTGAATGGGTCTCCATCTTTTAAAAAAAGCTGTATGTGCAAATGAACAACATCTAACAGTCTGTTACTAAAGCCACCAACATTACCTGCTTCAAACACTGATTTCATTGTAATACAACCTCTCTTGTACTGCGTATAACTGAATCCTCTCCCAAAGACAAATTAAAATTGTGGTATTGTTATCTCTCCACTGGCTGCATGCCGATGTCGTCCTCCACGTTTTTCTGGCCAGATGGACAATGAGCTGTCCCACGGAGAAAGATGATAAAAAACCACATGACTTCCTTTGTGACAGTTCAGACTAGAGTTGCACGGATCAGATATGCAGCAGATTTAGGACCAGAATTTGTCTCCAAAGAAAAAAATGAAAATATAAGATTGCACAGTGCACGGGAAACATCAGACCCGTGTCACACAGGAGGGACAAATAATCAGAATTGGGACACTTCCAGATGCAGTGTGAATGTAGCCTACCATTTAGCAGCTCTCACCACAGTTGTTATATACCTAGAAGGTTATGTTATTTCATTCAGAAACTGTATCATCCCTTCAAACTGTGTCTCCTGGGCTAAAAAAAAGATTAGAGATTACAGTTTGATTAGCTTTTTTAAAATGCCCTCAATTCAGCACCACCTCAATCTGTCACTTCCCTATGAGTTGTGAGTTTTGAAAAGTCCTTTTTGTTTTTCTTTATTTATTCTAACTGCTGTATTCCAGACATGTACCTGACAGGAAAAAATATCCTTTGACCAATCAGTTGTAAGTACCAACCTGTCTACAAATTATGTTGTTATCAAAGGTTTGCTTGATTGGTATTGTGGTATTGTACTGTGCGATTACTACAAGCACGCCAATGTTCACTTAAATTAGTTCAACGGGACACATCTGAATTTATTATTATGATAATTTGCTCTTTTAGAAGTTTCTGTGCAAAAACCTAAAAAGTAACCTATTAGCTCAGATTGCATGAAGCCCAGTAGACAATGTAAACCTAGTTTATCAATTATTACCATTATCTGCTGTATTTGATATAATCAGATTATAATGCCACTTCTAGGGCTGCAACTAATGCTTATTTATGTTATCAATTAATCTGTTAATAATTTTTTTTTTATTAATCCATTATGCTTTTAGCTGATAAAATGTCAGACAACAGTGAAAATGTCCATCAAAATTTCAAAGCCCAAGGTGACATCTTAAAATTGTTTGTTTCTGTCTAAAACCCCATATAGTCAAACTAGAGAAAAGCAGCAAATTAATGATCAAAATAATAATAACTGATAATGATACTGATAGTCAATCACTTTTATTTTTTCGAGACCTACAGTAACATACAGTACATCCTCCCCGGCAACAATCCTCTCTTCCGGCACTTTCTTACAGTCATTGCCATCCATGGACCCATCAAACTTTCAGAAGTGTTTAAAATATTTAAGCGCTCAAAGGTTTGTGCCTGAAGAAAAACAAGGAGACTGCTGGAGCCGTGAGCACCTGACGTAACTGTACCAGCCTCATACATGTACAGTATATCTAGGTCACACTGTAACATTCCTTTGGTGGCCACTATATAAATGAAATTAGCTGTGTTACACACTAACATGAATATGCTGCAACTCTTTCCACTATGGCTACAGTGCACCGTAATAGAACTGCAAAATGCTGGTCTCAAAAAATATTATATAACTGATTTTATTAAAAACACACATCTACAATGCATTTCTAACTTAGAAATAAGTTCAGTTCATCACACTTATTAAGATTATGTTTGCAGTACTTTTTGTTTCACAATCTGGCACAAATGTCATGTAATAACATGAAAGTAAAGATCCCAACGTACACTATGTACTAATTTATTTTTTGTCCACTCCAACAGTATCTATTGATTATTGCGAGGGAACACAGTACACACATTGCCTGCCTGTGGCTCGCATTCCTTCTCTTCTCTCTCTTTGTGAAAACACACAATTATGTGTCGGTGAGCCTGTGAGTGAGAGAGAGCGAGAAATCTGACAAGTGAGTATGAGCGAAAGAGACAGAGAGAGATGGAACTGCTGTGTTGTGAGTGTGAAACTGAGAGGTTTTTTCTTTCCCTTAAGAAAATCCATCTGTCGAGCTGGTGGTCATCACATTCACTTCCCCCAATATAAAAACTCGTGTTTATAACCATATTCCTAATCACTAAACAGAATCACATTTTTCTAATTATAATCACTGCACAAGAAATTAGACTTGGTTAGTTATTGCTTCGATATTGTAATAATACAGTACTGACGAGGTTAAGAGCAAAATGTAACAAAACTTAACAGTAGTAGTGTGACCAGTATTATATGACAATAGATTTAATACAAAGCCTTATGTGTTAAAGTATTACTATCTCACATTATCAAAATGGATGCCATAAATAAGAGATAATATATAAAAGCGAGATTTGGATTGGATTTTTTATGGGTAGTGATTTCATCAAAAAAGGGGGCAAAAAATGTCATATTCTAATATGAGGGAACAATGATTCTACAATGCATCCATTTGGTCGTTGTTACCAAAATAACTATGAGGCATGCATGGCATTTACTGTACAAAACACTGTGAGCTAGTAAGTTACATCTATTTCAAACATTCCGCTCAGCTCGGAGGAGCAAGCAATTGTACGGCTACTGGTGTAAAATACTCAGTATTGATTTTATGGAAAACACGTTTAGGGAGTGAAATAACGCTACCCAATGCATCAGTGTGTGTTTGTGTGTACAGTTCATGTATTGCAACAATCAGTCATAGTCAATATGTAGCTTAAAGTCAAATAACGGCATTATATTTGATTGGATTGTAATGTACCTCCTTTTTTCTCAACCTGCTTATACCTATTTCTATTTCAGATAGAGATTTTCTTGCATTTCCCAAAACTCCCCAGGAGAATGTGGTTCTCTGTGCTGCATACATACTGTATAGTTGGCAAGAGTCATAATGATGGAGAGGTAAGTTTGAGAGTGAAGGCAGAACAAAGCCATGGGGAGATAGATGACTATTATAGCAGCATCCTCCACACATCTACAGAATAATACTCACTAAGCTCCTCTCTTACTGTGAATAGATGGTTTTTTATCCGTGACCATTTAACAACAGTGAAAGGGGAAGTTAAGACCCATCACTTGCTTCTTTTTTTCTGTATCAGATAGTCTCCATGGGTGCTGATAAATTATACCATTACACCATTAATCTCTTCATCGGTTTCAGTCAGGTGTCAGCTGTGGTTTCGCTTGTTTTAACTCAATGCTTGAAATACTGCTGACAAGTTTCCAAAGAATAATATGCTATACATTTCAGGCAATCACTGGTTTCAGTTCATCTCAGGGTGATATAAACTTGCTTGATAAAGCTAATCCATCACAATGAATATTTGTTGCTTTTACTGTAGCAAAGTTGTCTCAGATGTTTAAATGTCCTTGAGATGACCAACAAGAAGAGTTATCAAAGTCCTTGCATGAGGTAGCATGTTTTCCACAAAAATAATGTAATAACTTTGATAAAATATAAAAACAAAAAGTTGTTAAATTTTCAGTGTGTTCTCAAGCAAGTTTCGTGTCTTTCAGCAGTAATGTAAACAGTGTGCACAGAGGAAGTTAACAGGCTAAAATGTGCAAAACTGTCAGGATGGTTTTAAGTTTGGTCTCAAAGTAACAAGGTAATCTTGCCTATGTGAAAATATATTGTGAAACAGAAACGTCTGCACTTCAGTGGAACTATTTCATCTGATATCATTTGAAGCAAATGACACCTTTGACACTTCTCCATGTACCCGCAAGTACATGAAAAAGAGATTTACAGTTGGGTTATAATGTGAATCTGAACTGCAATTATTCTGCACGCACTGTCCAGAATGTCATTTCCTCGGTGGAGGAATAAATCTTCCCTGACTTTACATTTTGTGATTGGAGCAGAAGTGCAGCTCCCACGCAGGGGTCTGTACTGTTCTGAACCTTCATTAAGAACTCTCACCACAACCGCCACCTAATCTCTTCTCCCACCACCTACTTCCACAGCTCTCTTCCATCTCACAACATTAGGACAGTGCGCACTCTTCTTTTACGTGCTCGGTTGTGGAGGTTGAATAGTTGCATAACAAACCCATTCCCAATTTGCCTTGCTATTATGTTTTAGATTTGATTCCCCTCACTCTATTATTATTTGACTCCAGGTTCACCCAGCAAATCCTTTGTCTGTAACAATCTGTTCTGTAAGTCAAATAGACAACCGTTGTTAACCACAAGGCAACATGACCCATTTACTCATAGACATAGACACTATCTATAGGCTTTAAGAATATGTGTTTACCTATTCCTATTGAATCATTCAGTCTCATTAACCGCAGACTCCTTCCCATGTTATCCCATTATGGGATGTTAAGTGTGTGTCTATTGTTTGTTTTGCTCTGGTAGCAATAAATGTTTGATATCTATTAATAATTTATAATCTTAACATCTATTTTTGATATAAAGAGTTCAGTTGCAAGGCTTCTGTGTAGCAGTCAAATTTCACCCTTTACTCCAGCAGTTCTCCTGAAAGATTAAATTAGATCTCATCAACATTGATGATTTAGACCTTTGATGTCTAATGAAGCAGAAAAGTTGCTGATGACTAGTCACCTAGTTCATGATCAACCAACATTGGGTAAAAACCTTTTTTTACCCTGTATATATGAGCCAGGATTTATTGTTGAAGGATTCACAGTTTGAGTTGCAACCTTTCATTCTTTTAAAACTAAAGTGTAATTAGAGACCTTCAACGGGCCACATGGGTCACGCTAATGGAATCAGTGTAGCATGTGATATGCACTTGAATTAGGTGATTGCTCGCAAGATGGCATAAACACATAGTTTCAGACTATTGATGCATGAAAACAACACTGCACTGTATCCTTTATGGATGGAAAACAACAGTTTTCAAGTTATAATAATCCAGAAGGTCCAGACGGCTGAAGCTGCTGCAGGGAAGAAGAAGAAACAGCTCACCTGTAGAAGTAGGAGCAGCCTCGCACTGTGTTGTGGCTGAAATATTCTTGGGTTTTCTCATTGCCAAAGTCCTCCAGAGGATCAGCCCACAGCAGGTCACACATGGGCCCAAAAGCCGGCGGCTCCTTGAACCGATCCAACTTAACATAAAGAAGCAGAAATGCAGGTTGTAAAAACTCAAACATCAAACAACCAAAGTACAGTAAGACCTGGTAGTGCTGAGACAGGAGGTTGTTACCTTTTTAATGTCTTCTAAGGTGTGTATTTCAGGTGAGAGTCCACCATGGACACACAGAAACTGTTGGTTCATGAGTGCAGCCAGGGGAAGGCAGTCAAATGCATCCATACATGAGTCATACACCTGCTCTGAGTACTTGATTTTACCTGACAGAAGACAGAAATGTAATCAGCTGCATCGTTTGCACATAAAATGAACATGACGTGTTGGTTTGTTCCTGTGAGTCACCTTTGATATAGAACAACACAAAATTACAAAACTAGCACAGTTTTTGAGGACATCTGTAAAGGGATACAAATAGTGTTTGTTTATACAGTACACACATAGTATATACCACAATAAGAATGAATATATCAAAAATGAAGTTTAAAATTGAAATTATTATATGTACACATACTGTGAATTCATGTCTTTTGCTATCAGCTCTAAAATTTCAATTGTTCACACACAATTTCATCCCCTTTTTTTGTGCTGTCATACAGAATTAACAGTCAGGCACATTAATTGTGATCGTTACCAAAAGTGCCCTAGGCTACACATGACATTAGCAAAATAGAAAGTGAAAAAAAACAAAACAATATGATAAACACTGACAGGTACTCACATTCTTGTTTGAAGGTGAAATATTCTGTCAAATGTCTACATTCATGATTTCCACGAAGTAAAAATAGTGTCTTTGGATAGAGGATTTTCAGCGACCAGAGGTATAAAACACACTGTCAAAACAAACACATAAACAAAGTGTTATTCCATGCAAAAAGCTACAAAAAGCTTTCTGCAGTTTGTTTCCTCCCCATGACATACTTAATGTTATTCTGATGGTTTTACCTCAATACTGAAGTAGCCACGGTCAACGTAGTCCCCAAGGAACAAGTACCGTGTTGTGGCTGGTGATCCTCCAACTTCAAACAGCTTCATAAGATCAAAGAATTGCCCATGGATGTCACCACACACTGGAAAAGAAAACAAAGCACAGCCAGCGTTAAAGGATCAACACATCTGATTGAATATCTTTGTCTGCATCTTTGTGTATGTGTGCACATCCATCTTTTCTTTTCGTGTGTGACGGACAAAAAATACACACTCCTCATGTTCAGCACAGGTCTGTATTATCATTTGGTCCTTTTGGCGAATTCCATTCAGTGAAACAATTATAGTAGCCTCACTACGGGTTGACAAAATTCTCAAACCTGTTTCTGAAACCCACTCAAAAATAATTGGATACAGTTGTAAATGTATTGTCATGAAGCTACAAATCAAAGATGTTTTTTTTTCTTCCAGAAAAAGATTCTGGAGATACAGTCTTTGCACATGTAGATGTGCATTTGTATGGAGAGCAGGAGATCCACGTCTCCTATTTATTAGGTTCGAAGGTAGAAAACAAGAGAGACTGTAAAGAATATTCTGGCAGGATCTCAAGGCAGTACAGAGTAGTGCACTTTGTATCAGAGGTGTGTATCTTCTTTTTCTGCTCACAGGTTAACTTTATAAATAGACAGACAGGTGGGCAAGCAGGCAGTGCAACTGCATGGAGATGCTACAGTTTGTGTTCATATCTGTATCTCAACAGTCTCAATAATTAATATTTGATAAAGGTGATAAATTGTGTTTGTGGTAATGATTGCTGTTGCCACTATTGATATAAAGATATCAAAGCAATACACTTACACAGGTGTTATGTAACCATAAACACTGCCATAAATAACACTAGCTATATATGTTATAAGCAGAAAAACAGAGAATGTTGTATGCTAGTTTAAAAATGTGTTACAGCTATTTGCATGTCCACATTTCTTCCTTATCACTCTGGATGAATGTGTGCAAGAGGCTAACCGTCCCCCAACACAGTCAATTATTAACATTGCCACTTCAAAAAAAGTTTTTGTTATTATATTAACTGCCTAGCTTTTCAAATAAGTCTATAAGTTGTGTCAAGTAGAAACAAGATGGACTTCACCTTAAACAGTCAGCAGAGCAGCAGAAGAGGCTATGAGTTATGAAAATAATACTCCTGCATATGCATATTCCTGCAGCAAGAATATATATTAAATCTACAATTACAGCCATACTGTCAGTATTAAAACAGCTAAATAATACTTGGATTTGAGAATATAATAGTATACATTTCTCCACGGTCGTAACCGTGTTGGTCTTTGGCTGAAAGGCCTCTGTCCTCCGCAGAGAAATGAGAAGCTCTCACCTCAAAGAGGTAGAAAAAGCTCAAGCCCCCAGGGACATACATACTTTTTTTCACAGTGAACACTATGGCTCTGGAGTGCAAACTTCCATCTCATTTCCTCACTGCCTTCAATTTTTCATTATAATCTTCCTCTGTTTCCTTCTCTCCTACTCATCCTCCATCTCCTCTCTCTTTTCTGTCTCCCCTATCAGCTCCACAGTGGCCTTCGCCCACTCAAAGCTTAGAGCAATGTGAGTGGGAGACTGCTTGTGTGACTAAAGCAATCAAACACACATATGCGCACATACATACACGCGCATACACAAACACCAGTAGAACACATCCATGCAAGTAAAGATTCACAAGTGCATAACTGCCTCATAATATACGACTACACACACACACACACACAGCTGCAGAGACATTCAAACGTAACTCAAGCTACAAAGATATAAAACAGACTTCCACACTCACAAATGTCCGTACACAATACTCACTTCATCATCCATATTTCATGCTTAATACATAAAGCCTCCATTTTCCTGACGCCAGTCAAGATGAGGAGCCCGAGACTTCTCCTCAAGTCAATGTGCATTTCATCCATTTGTCACCTTTGCTTAGGCTAAACACTGTACTTGCTTTCAAGTAAGACAATTAAGACTATTACATGTATATTTAATGTCACGCAGTTTTGGGGGAAACTGAATGACTAAAAATAAACAGAACATAAGACTGTGGCTTTACAATACACCAAAATCAAATGTCCACGGTGCAAAATATTTATGGGGACTTTAAGAATATATCAAAGAATACAAATATGTAACTCAGACTAGACCTAGATTTCTCTCTGCTTAGTACACTCTTTTGATGATACCAAGGTGTCTAGCACCAAGGATTGGGTATCAGTTGAATTTTTCTTTTAAGATCATGTTTTGGCATGTGCCTTTATTGGATAGCAACAGTTGAGACAGACAGACAAGAAACATGGGAGAGAGAGGGGTTCGACATGCAATAAAGGTCCATGGCTGGAATCGAACCATAGACGCTGTGGCTACGTGGTATGCATCCCAACCATTGCCAGGATACCCCATTTGAATTTCTTTGATACTATTGCCAATATGGTACCTGAGTTTTGGTCCCAACAGGAATATTTTTCTTTGATTTGACTGTAATTTACTTTTAATAGTGAGAGTAGGGATACAGACAGGAAACATGAGGAGAAAGAGGGGGATTACATGCAAGGTTGCAAAGTTGGCTGGAATCAAACGGAGAAAGTTGAGGTTGTATGGTATGTATCGTAACCACAGGGCCACAGGACACCCCAATAAAACCCTTTGATTAATTTAACAAAAGAAGCATAATAGCCTAAATGTTGTTGAAACACAAGCAGCTGTACAATAACTATATTAAATAGTCTAAAATTGGCAAAACTTAGATTTAAATAAAATCAATCTGATTAAATCTCTGATCAAAGAATAAGTAAACTACGGATCTGACCAGGTATTTTGATGCCAACTTTCAGTACTTGACAGTTTTCGATACTCAAATAGATAAGCATTTCACTCGGTAGAAAAAAAGCTACTAGCACCTTTTAGTTTGTCAATTTTCTGAATTCATAAGTTTATTAATACATTCATTGGCTTAATATTGGCAAATATTTTTGTTCAGGTTGTAAAAAAAAATATTTATTTTAGATGCAATAACAAAAAACCTTCAGCTTGAGGAAAAAATCTCTTGATGAGAAATTATGGTTGAATACACTGGATAAAAACTGTTTTTTGTCTGGTTCAGGCATGTTCACATAACTAGGACACACTGCAGGTTGATCAGAAGGAGAGACTGAAAAACAGCGTTATCTGCATGTACAGATGCTTTGGCAATTCATATTGCCAAGGCAATTCATATTTTCTTTTTACTTTGATACATTTTTACCTTGATGTATGTTAATGTTGCTGGTTTACTACAATGAAGATGTTACACCCTTTTTGCAACTTAACGAGTTTTAAAATCCTGATCCACATGCTATTATTGTTTAAACTAGTGCTTTTACTCAGATAAGTTACATGAGTTGAGCAGGATTACTTTGAGCCAGAATGTTGTTGATTTAGGTGACTTAAAAAGACAGACCCAATAATGCTCGCTTCAGTCAAAGCACTACTGTAGTCTACATTACTAAAAGAATCTCACCCATAACAGACCAGTGATTTAGTCTTTGATGAGAGGACTTAATAATGATGAAATACAGTGTTTCTGAAATATTTTCGGCCTATTTTACTTATATGACAAAATAATGATGATTCTACCTGAAAGTGACAGTTTCCTGCTGTAATAATTTACATTTATAGATTCCTCTTATCTGTGTTTCATCTCAGCTTGTGCTCTAGTCAGGTGCCTTGTTTATTTTTGTATTACAGGTCCACATCCTCTTACTTCCTCTTGAGTCTTATGCATCTTTTTCCTTTGTCATCCTCTCGTCTAGACTCTCTCTACGGAAATATGACCATAAAACACAATAATCATAAAACTCAGAAATTTGGTCCAGTCATTCATGTCCCCCTCAGGATAAATTGCAATAACTTTGATGATCCTCTGACTTTTCATCTGGCGCCACCATCAGGTCGAAATTTTAAGTTGTCCAATACTCTGGTTAATGACCAAATACCTACAAAACTAATGACATCAGCTTCACCTGTACCTTGTGCTTAGTGCTAACTAGCAAATGTTAGCATGCAAACATGCTAAACTGAGATGGTAAACATTGGATACCTGCTTAACATCGTCATGTTAGCATTGTCATTGTGAGCATGTTAGCATGTTGGTGTTAGTATTTAGCTCAAGTACAGCCTCACAGAGCCGCAAGCATGGATGGTAGCCTCTTAGTCTTGTTTTATTGTCAATCATACGAAGGATAAATGGTACATAGCAATCATATATATCCCACGTTGTTACATGAAAGTCAACATTTTGTAAAAATATTGAGCATGAACTCACCAATTTAAAGGTTAAATTAGTCTAAACATAGACAACTAAACTATTATTTTAAAACTGCATTAACTGAGAACTCCACAATAAGCTAACAAACCCACAATCTGGCATATTACCACCTTATAAAGTTGTTATGGCTAACGTGTTAGGAAACATCTACCTTCTTACACATCCAGCAGACAAACATTAGCATTTATTTGGAGCTGTGTTTCTGAACATCTGATGACTGTAAGTCCAATATTCACTTCTGAAAGAAATATCTTTATGTCTTTTAAAATAACCTCCTTGGGGACTACGTTGGGTGTTTTATTTGATTCTGGCCTTTGTTTTGATGGTCAAGTAAGGTTGTTCAGTCACATTTCTTTCAACTTTCAACTTTTTAATTATATCAAAGATCTACTAACCCCTTATGAATCTGGGCGCCCTCTTAGATCAGCTGATAGTGGCTTTTTGGTCGTTCCCAGAGCCCGACTGGTGACTAAGGGCTATCAGGCTTTTGCAGTTCGGCCCCCAAACTCTGGAATTACTTACCTGGTGAGATTAGGTTTGTTATCTATCACTGCTTTTAAATCTCTTCTTTTTTTATGTCTGTGTGAATTTTATTTGATTTTCATTTTATTTATTTTTATTTTATTATTATTTTTTTATTGTATTTGATCTTTTTGTGAAGCACTTTGTAACATTGTTAAGAAAAATGCTATATAAATAAAGTTTGTTATTATTATTATTACGTTTACTGTGGCTACTTCAGTATTGAGGCAGCTACTGAATGTTCAACTTTCTTCACCACATAGTTGCTAACTTTGTCTGTTCAATTCATTAGGTTTTGCTAATGCTAACACTGAAACATTTGGGCCAAGAAGCTGATGAAAGATGGAGGAGTTTGGTAAAGAGGTCACTCTTCTTGACAATACACTGGGTTATGATATGGTTATACTTATTCTTCCAGGACTGTTGTAACTTAAACTGTAGCAAAAGAACAAGTATTTTTTCACCTATAAAGACTAACACAGTCTCTCACCAAGCACCGGTTGAAACAGGGTGTGAACATATTATATTTCTAAAAGTCAATGTATAAGTCAGTTTTGCCTACTGTAAAACATACTTATGTGAAAAATAGGCAGACAAAAACATTTGCAAACTGAAGCAGTGACCATCTCTAATTCAAGCCCCATGTCATATTATACTGGATCAGGTGAATTACTTTTAACCAGAACGCTGAGTCATTACAATTTCCAGGTGTGGTGTCCTGCTGCTGGACAAGCGCCAGGTAAATGATTTTATACCTGTGACTGGTGCCTCGATGTCCAATATAGTTTTCTCCTGACGCAGGATAGCTGCTCCCTCGTTGATGATTCGAAGTGCCACAGCTTCCTCTACACGGCCTTCCTTGGTGAGGTGGGCCTTCAGGAGATCAACACGGGGTTTCCCTTCGCAGTCAAACACTTCCTTCAGTGTAAGGCGGTGGCTCAGGGGGAAGGGGACAGCTGAGAACAGAGCACAGGCACATGCTGACTTTTAAACAGAGGGGACATCACAGTAACTATGGCTACTGTTAATGCCATCAAGAATACTGTTGTGAGAGGATCATCGCAAACACCACTCAGGAATGATATAAACAATATATCATCAAGGAATTCATGCAGAAATCCTATTTGAGAAAACCCCATCCATGTTTCGCCAGCAGGCATTATTGTGCTCTCACATCCATCTTTGTACTCTGTACATCTTTGACATGAAAACCATCAGTATTTTCTGAGTGCTGGATAAAACTCAGCGAACATCTAAGCACTCTATTCATTCAGCACTCTCCCTGGATTGCTAAAGCCTGTGGCCATTAAAATGCACCAGTCACCTACCCAACAGACTGCCTGTGAAACTGTGAAATCCAAACACAGATCATTACTTCAGTGGCAGCAAAGGTTATTCATTAGATCTGGTGCTGATCTCTGTGTGCTGTGACTACAAGCTTTCATGGCCCCACGTTAATCTACAGATCATCTGGTTTAACACAGAAAACTCTTTCTAAGTGTCGGAGCTGTAAATAATTCAGATGAAAAGAAAATTCGTTAAAATATCTAGACACAAACACACACTCACATATGCAGGGGTGGAAGTAACGAATTACATTTACTCTCGTTAGTGTAAGAAAGTCATATTTTTGTGTACTAAACTGCCAGTGTGTCTGTGGGGTGATGCTCTGCACTCAGCTGACACTCTGGAAAACACATGTTGAATGTGTACGTTCACTGGTCACAGTGTCCCGGGCCGGGCCAAACATTTTGTGAACGACACAAAAAATGCACAAAAATGCAATAAAATCAAGGATGATGTCATTATGGATTATGGTTAAGATATTGTTTCTCGATATAGGTAAAAAAAAAAGACCTTAAAAAATGGTTGCATCTACATTAATCGTTGATTTAATGCACCACCTGGTGAGCAGGATAAATGACCCAAATCAAACACACCCACAGGTGCACGCTGGTTCTAGCTAAAATACCAAATGTAAATATGCTCATGGTGGATCCTCCAGCAGTGACTTCTACATTTACTTAGGAAGTTCTACCTTCAGTGAGGTGTGTAAGGCAGTTTTTGACAATAATCCCTGTCACGTTGTGATTGCAGAGCCTCTTTCAGCTCAAAACTTTTAGAATTTGAGGAGGGGACCAGAGAGGTTGAGTGGACTGGTTATAATATGCACTGAGAATGAACAAGCAGAGAAGTTTAACCTAGAGAAGACTGTGGAAGACTTCACGGTGCACAAGACTCACATAATGATGATCAGACAGGTGAGTACAACAGCAAACTCACTGATGGATGTAACTCACTGTACAGAGGAGGACGTCAACAACCAGTGCGTTGCTTAGCAACCTAATGTTGTATGTGTGCACTACGCAGTGTGTAAAAACTGTGCAGGCCCTCTCTTTGCTTTAATGTGTATGTTTGAGGGCTGTAGCTGCTGTCGAGTTTATATTGTTATACATCTCTGTGTTGGCTGCCTTGGTGATGCTTTATTCTGTTAAAGTGGCAGGTTATTTAATTTATGTAGCTTAATAATGCTTGTTGCACCTGCTGCGGTGTCCAGAGCTCTTTTTATTATTGTTGGTCATTTTTGCATAATTGTCTGAGTTTTGTTTTATACTTACTCAGAGTACATTTTAACTGACCTACTTTTTACTTTTATCTGAGGACATGTTTACACAAGTAACAGTGCTTTTACTTGAGTAAAATATTCTAGTACTCTTTCCATCCCTGCACATATGTACACATAACACAAGCCGTCAGCGGTAGTATATTCAGAAGTAAGGGTATGCTTGCCAGATTTGTGCAGTGCATAGCAAACAGGGCCACTCAGCAGTGCCAAGTGAAGAGACGACAAAGGAAGAGAACATGATCAACATGCTCTTTAATAATGAATGCTTGACTAAAATCTCAAAGTCACTGCTCCTGGGATAATGAGGCGAGCCCCAGCAAGTGTATTTAATGGGACTGGGAAGATTTTTCACAGTGTGCAGTGTGTATCTGTGATGGCGATGTGTGCTTTGACACTTTACCAGCTAGTACAAACTCAGCACAGTCACCATACAAGTTTTCTCAAGCTTTTAGTTTAGTTAATGTCATTGTGCACTGATGAATTTGCAATGTTTTTGCTTTGATTCTTGGCATTAACATTAACAGTACAGTGACGGTCTGACAGCAACAAATAAGTCTCAAATGAAGTAATGAATTACCTTCACAGACTGATTTTTTGGGAATTTAGAGGAAGTGAATGAACCCATGAGCTAAAACAACACTGACTGAAAAATATGTTAAATCAGAACTGGAAGGCATTTGCCAAAATACATTGGTAGGTACTGTAATTTACCTTACATTAATGTAAAAAGGTAAATGTGATTCAGAAGCTGCAAATGCAAATCACCCAGCTGTTCTTTCAGCTGATTTTACTCTTTGACACACAATACTCACTTTTTTTTTCAAATGAACTAAAATGGAGCCACATGCAGATGTTTTAAAAAGGACATTACACTTAGCATTTTTTTTAGGCAGAATGGA
The DNA here is from genome assembly GCF_020085105.1 of Siniperca chuatsi. Lineage (NCBI taxonomy): Eukaryota > Metazoa > Chordata > Actinopteri > Centrarchiformes > Sinipercidae > Siniperca > Siniperca chuatsi. The sequence goes on from NC_058055.1 coordinate 12,579,152, forward strand.
GCAACACAGGATTAAGCCCACTAATAACAAAGAAATCCAAAAAAGCAACCCAGATCCAAATGATCTTCAACAACGCAGTTTACAGACACACATATAGCACACTGATATAGATGTATGGTGAGATGAAATGAGATGAAAAGCTGACTTCTGCTCAGCACCCAATCAGAGCTGAACTGTGAAATACTGTATGTTGCTGGGCAACAGCAGCAGCAGCTGACTGTTGGAGTACAGCCAGTGCTGCCACGGAAAACTGCAATTTGAATTGGAGGTTCACTTAGATGCTGTTGGAAATGCTCATGCAATAAACCCACGTCGAAATTGTCTGATCATATTGAGGAGACTCGGTATGAGCCTGTACTGTACACATTTTTGTGCTTAAACACATTTTCTTGAGCGGGGTTTCTTGTGTATTGTAGGTTTGTGTTGCTAATGAGCAACCCTGGGTTCAGTCAGGAAATGCTGAATTGCTTCATCTGATTGGATTAACTCAACAGTGTGCATTTATAAGAGGTCCAATTAGCATACAGTACACAGGCCCAAGTGTCAAGCTTTTAACATAATGTCATGAGAGTCTTGTTGCTTTTTTTCACCCACATCCTACAGCTCCACCAGCTACGATCTGCTTTATGTGATGTTTGAAGGGTTAAGTACCTCCTGACGAATTTTAAACATGTGGATGAAAGCAGAGCTAATCTGCCAAAGCCAAATATTGCTCCATTGTACCCATTAATAAATTATTAATGTCAACATAAGTGTTGGAACCAATTTGCATGTTTGCTGCTGAGAGCTGGAGTGAATGTTATAGCCTGTTGCAAGGCCTGTTGAGTTTAAAGCTGACATATTATGTTTCTCATATTGTTGCATAATTTATTTAAAGTAACTGTTTTTATAACTTCAAACAATGGATGAAACAGTTAATTTCCTTTGGAATACAACAACTGTGACAGTCTGTGAAATCAGTGCAAATATTCTTAAAGTTAATAATATGAAGACAATTGTATTCTAAGGAGCTATAATAAAGTAAGATAGTTCACAGGTGCACTAATGGCCTCATCCTTGAAATAACTGACCTGAATATGCCTCTTGATGCCTACAGCACAGTGGCGACAGTGCTGTGGAAAACAAACTGCACAGACCAGCAGTTATTGTATCTCTTAAGATATATGCTGTCAGATTAAAACATGCAAGAGAAAAGAGAACTGGTGAGAAACTTGCTGAGGGTTAAGTTAGAGATATGTATACAGGGATAAAAATAACTTGGAGTAGCTTGGAATATCAGAACTCAGTAGTTTGCTACATGCACCACATGCAGTAACTGTAAGAAATGTCAGTCTCAACTCATCAAAATCGCTGTTGTCTTGATAGCTTCCTTTGATCACCTGAAAGATGCATGATTCAGTTTCTTGCATCTCATTTGTTTTCACGTTTCAGCCTTTTGGGGCTTGGAAAAAAAAGAGGCTTTTACTACTATTTGGTGGAACAAGAATAGGAGATATACAAGTGACAAAATGAATATTCATGTTAGTTAATCAATATCTAATATTTCTAATATAAATAAGAGTTGTGATACAACAATAATAGCATCTGACCAACAAGACAAATGAGGGTTTGTTGAAATGATGATCCATTTTCGACGGTCAAAAAGACCAAACTAATGGGGAATTGAAGTCATTGATGAAGCTATTTAGCTTCTATGGTTTCTAAATTACACAGCCTGAGGTGACGTAAATATAATAAATGAAACAAATGCATATGATTTTACTCAACTAGAAAAAATGCTTTGAGTGTTTCAAACCCCGTACGAAAATCCTAAATGTTACATGACCATGTTACAAATGCAAAAAACGGAGTCAGAATTCTTGGCTGTGCTGCGTTTGCTGATGCAAACCTTTTGTATGACATATTTTTGAATGCCTGGATGTCAGTAAAGCTTTGCCAAAGATATAACCACAATAGTTGTATCTTGGTTGTGAGGTTCAAACATACAACTAATATCAGTGTCATTTTAGACCAACTTCTTTCTCTTATTATGGACGTTATGTTTCAGAATTTAGGATGCACAGTATGTTATTTGTTACTTTGATATCAGTTTGTGATAGGGAACTATTAAGTGATCATGCCCGTTGTTTGTTATGTCACACTAATGAAGTGCTCCAAAATAAAGATGGTTGAGGTCCCTCAGGACCTGGCTGATTTTCTGACAATATAGTTCCTTTCTTGAGGGTCCAGACCTGTTAGTATAATTATTCAATAAAGCTTTTTCAATTGTAACAGCTTATACATGCAGGACATTAGTTGTGTCTGCATTCATTTTCACATGCTTGTATCTCACAGTGCAGATTACTCCATATTTCTACAACTTTGTAGCCTTAAAGAGCAAAGTTGTTAATGCTGACTGAGCTGCTCAGCCATTACGATAATATACTGAATGTGAATATATTCAGGCACTGACTGTGAGCTGATCCATGGTCAGAATGAGCAGGGCTAAATGAGTGATGGCACAACTGTGAGCACTTCATCATCCTCCATTGATCCAAGTTGTATCCTCAGTAATTCTCTGACAGAACAGCCTTCTCCACATCTACTGGTGCAGCTTTTTGGGATTCCTTATAGACCTTTTCTAATCAAATTACCACATGACTCACTACTGGTAAAATATACCCCATTAAATGTCAATTTCATGCCCTCTTCCTCTTCCACTGGCCCTGTCAAAGCCTGTGAAATCCTGCTGCATCACTGCCCCAGCTTCTGCCACAAGCTCGGCAATTCAGCTGTTTTTCCTTCTCTCCTCTCATGCCCACACGAGCCGAAGCCAAATCGTGACGGCAAACCATTAAATATAAATACATTTGTGCAATAACAAAAAATAAAAAAATAAAACATGAAAAATCCATATTTTCCGGTGCACTGCTGCTGCTGCTTCTGCGCTTTCTGCCCGTTCTTCGTGGGGGCTGTGCACCAAAGAAAACCGGATTGTTTATCAACATCAAAGCTCCAGCAGCCCACTAACATCACCGTGAACACAACTTGATGGCTGCGTATACTAGCCTACACCATTAATACTACCACATGAAAATAAAGGCCATAGTCTGCCACACCACGAGTAGCTAAACACTTGAGATGTTATGTAATATCTACAGCCACGACCAAACGCACAATGTAGGCTAACTTACATTTCACCATCCGATCGGTGGCGTTTAAGACGATGTCAGCGTTAGACATCTTCATGGGCAGTTGCTGTCTTCGTGGCTGAAGCGTTTTCTCTCCCTCCTTTAGGATCTACTCTCAGTATTTGTTGTCGAAATGCGACTGATGCTGTGGCATCACTCAGATGATGCGTCCCCTCCGTGCGTCGGTGCTGCGCCGGGTATACTGCTGCTCCCCAGGCAGGCAGGCAGGCAGGCAGGCAGGGATGGATGGATGGATGGATGTTGGATGCTGTAGGAGCCGCTGCTGCTGTGCTAAGCTGTTAATGTGGGGGAGGATGCACTGAGAGAGCGAGAGAGAGAGAAGGAGGGAGAGATGTGCACTGTCCAGACATGGCGGTGAAGGGAACTCCCACGCAAATGTTTCACGGGACTGCCTGATGCTGCCATCAGATGGAGGCTGAGACGGGGTTGCCCCCACGCACGCACGGCGCGCCATGTTTCGGTATTCTCGAAATTTCGGTACGCCTAAATACGAGAGCGTATGGGCCTTGGTTTAGACATGTGTAACATTCACGATAACTACACAGGTTCGTTTTGATTACACGCGCGCGGAACGCGCACGCGAACATTACAGGCAGTTGGATAATTGCAATGATAGCAGAGAAGGTGGCGACAAATCATCAGGGTCTGAACAAACTAAGCTAAACGGACTAGCAATCTAGCACACATTCAGGAAATAATATTTTAAACTGAGCAATTTAGAGATGTAATGATGTGACATTATGTTGTCTTTGTGCCACAAGAAAGGTCACTTCCACTTACCTCACATCAAAATACTTGTACGGTCTGCTGTAAAACGAAAACATGATTTATGATTTTTACAATCATTTGTTACTTAAATATATGGACTAGATTGTGGTTCAGTGTTCAGAAATGATCTCCACTGGCCGCATAGTAATGAAATATTAATACACAAATGTTTATTACCATCTACAACTCCAAATAGGCCTACTGTGGAAGTTCATGTAATTTTATTTTTAATCCCTGAGCGTAGACTGTAAGGCAAATGCCTAACTCATTTAGCCAACCATGAGACAGACACAGCTCTGTACCTTGCTCATCAATTGTCAGCCAGTGATCCACATCTAACACATCTAATCTGGGGAACTTCACAAACTACAACCATAACCCTTAATTTATTTCATTCTAACAGATTAATACTCTTTTAGAAACTCATTGTATTTAACTTGTCTAAACTGCTAGAAACAAGTCACAGTTCAAAATGAGCATGAATTTAAGGATTTTGAACACAACTCAAAACCTGGCGAAATATTCAGTCAAACAATTATATTACATTTTTAGTACAATGTTTTCGCTCAGAGAATCCACGGTTTGTAGTAATGAATGCATCTGTAAATATACCCAGAGAGCAGAGCCCTGCGTCTGCTGCAGTTCCTACTGACCACCAATGGAGGCAGGTGACTCTCTGCTCTTGACATTTTAACAGAAATACAGCCTTGCTATTATTTTAATGTTTATGCAATACACTTATTGTATTTTCAAATAGATTATTTCATGTCACAGCCATCCTCTTATTATTCAGCCTTTAAGAAAAATACAATTTAAAATTTAATTTTAATAACCCTATTTTAAGGCACACACCTATATCTGTTTATCAGCAAAAAAACAAATAGTCTAATATTGCTGGGGTGTATTTTAAAATGTTTTTTTGTTTATTTTGCACAACAGAACTGTGTACACAAAATGACACTTATTACAGTAAAGCTAAAATGTTATACAAATGCTATTAATAGAAAAATATTGACAAAATATAACAAAACCATAAAAGCCTAATTACTTTGTGTCACCTGGTCCAGCAGGTTAAATATGTGTGTTCCCACCATTTAACACTTTTATGTCTACAGCAAATGTAAACTACTTCAAGCCAAACAGTCAGTGTGTGGAGTCGGAGGTGAAAACATAAGGAGAATTATTGCTGTCTTATCCTTCCATGCATTCATCTCAGGTTTCGTGACTTGTAATTGTTTCATATTTCATCACCTTCTTTCCTAATAAAAATAATAACTGAAAGATGTATCTGTGTTGCTTACTGATTACTCCTTGAGTTGCGTGTATTGATCACTGAGTTGCTGTCACAGTTATGGTCACCAGCATCTTTAGCATCATTAGATTTATCACTACAATCAGCAACAGTCATGGCAACTGGTCTGAAATATGTCTCATGTCAGTGCTTGTGATGCATGGTGGCTTTTCATTTTTAACATTGCTTTCTTGCTTGCTTCCTTCTTGCTCTCCCACTTTACACAATGCAAGGCGATGAGTTTTTTTCTCAGCCATGTGATGTAGGAATCTTTGCTCGTGTCATCCATTGTGTTAAAATAAAGGAGTGTGACCCAGTTGAGTTGGTGCCTAAACACTCATGTGACACAGGGATGACACACTGTTGGCCTTGAATTGCAGGACATCACATGGAACAAAAAAGTTGGGACAATTTCACGTGCATAAAATTACATACATTAGCAATGGTACTAGATTGGTGCTAGTTTTAGTATAACAGTGAATGAAGGCAGTTTTGTGTCATTTTCAAGATGTGTTTAATGGTTCAAAATGATGCATTGGTGGCTTTTTGGAATAATCTGATTTTAATACACGGTAGGCCTACATCACTGCCGTGTTCAGATTTCAACAAAATGCACCCAAGCAAACAGATCCCAGAAGTACAATGTGGCACACTGTTCGGAGGAAACATACTGTTAAACAAGAATAAAGATGCAAACTGGCGCCAAATGTTTTCACACTGAGATACCCCAGGTGATCAGCAATGGAGCAGCAGGATAGTTGATTTGATTTTTTTGGAGTCTCAGAAACACACTTACACGGTGCAGTGCAAGAAACAAAAAAGCTATGACTATAATGGGTATGGTACTTAATGTAGGCCTGATTCTGATTACATGCTGTACCTCTAATTGAAAAGTTTGTCTTTCAGATTCCTTTTGGTGCCCTAAATGTATGCCCTCAATATTTTTCATTTGGCTTTCAGTGTTACTAAATACTAACAAATAAATAAGAACAATATCTTGAAGATGTTCAGACTACAGAAATGTATCTTGGATGCATGGATATTTAGATGAAAACCAACATTAGCACCCTTTTGATTTATAACCAAAACTTTTGGTGACCAGCTGGACTCTTAGGAACAGTACAATTTCTCAGACAGCTTCTGTGAAGACTTGCCACTAGATGGGGCCCTAACCCTGATTTTAACTGAAACAGCAGCAACAGCTGGTCAGCTGGTACTGCTACAGTAGGGGTAGTGTTTGCTACTTTACATTTGGAGACATGATAATTTGAGAAAGCAATGCCACTACTTATGTAGGGGTACAAGCTGAACAGTCGTTGATGTAATTTTGCCATGCATTTTTGTCCTACTGTCAGTCAAGACAAGAGAACTACTTGCTTCCTGACAGATGAGGCTGAGCATGTGATTAGTGGCAGGATAAATAATAAATCTCTAGTAATGGAGCCAGTGTTGCTCATCAGGCAGCAGACCTTTGCAGCGTGGAGTTGTGAGGCTCACACAAGGCGTGACTGACTAAGGCCTGTTCACTGGGACGGGAAAACAACACACCACAAATTCTCTAGCACTTTAGAGACTCAATTGATAGCAGAGTGTCCAATACCAGTCCTGGGTGCATATGGTATGTCCTTGAAGTTGCCAATATTGCTGAGAGAGACAAACCAGAGAGTGGTGATGAAAGTAGAGGGAAACTTTGCTGCATTTTGTGCTAGTGCTCTTGCTGTCACTTCAGTATTGAGACCAAAATGAACAATATTCTTGAGCCGTATTTAATTATGTATAATAAACAAAAATAACCAACTGCCAAGTCTGATTTACTGCCTTAAAAAGCTTTGCATTGTTTTGAAATGACATGTTCTTGGAAGTGACTATCACATGTATAGAGGCAAAGTGTGCAAACCAAATTTTAAATGAGATTTACTTAAAAAAAAATCTGTTTCTCAAGTGTAGAGTATTTCTGTAGTGGCAGTGACCGGTTGGCAGCTACATTTGTTGACCCCTCCTTTAAATACTGTTGTTGCTGGCATGCTGTCCTGGCACAACGGTAGGAGAAAAATGGCACTAAGAAATGGTCTATTCCAACATTATATACTGTAGCTTATCTAGCTGTACATTCCCACATAACGAACTCACACTTGCAAGTCAACAGCTCAAGCAATTAATTAAAACACAAGCCATGTTGTATGCGATTCAAGTATATCACAAGCAAAATGTCTTGGCTTGTAATGCTTTCAATTCACAAGTATACTGAGCATGAATACATTAATCTTGTGTGCTTATGTGCTTATCTTATGTGCTGTCTAATGGCAGAAAGTCACTGGGTTCCACAGCATAAGAATCTCATTTCTTTGGTTACACATAACTACACAAATAATGTTTTATTATGCAGTTGCCTTTGATTTTGTTAAGGGAACAGTTAGACTTTTTGGTAAATACGCTCATTCATTTTCTTACAGAGAATTAGATGTGACTGATACCACTGTGATTAACTGAGGAGCCAGATCCTGGATGCATTTAGCTAGCTTAGCATGAAGACCAGAAACAGGAAGAAATGAAAAGAGGAAACAGCTAGCCTGGCTAAAAAATATACGCCTACCTGCACCTCTAAAACTCATTAAATAACACATTGTATCTAGTTTGTTTTATCCGTTCAGAAACTGAAGTGTAAAAACAACACCTTGTGGTTTTTTACAGGCTGGAACTATTTCTCTCCAGGCAGTGACTTCCTGGAGGTTGGGAGGTTGTGAAAAGAAACAGCAACTGGAACACTTTGCTCCAACAGCTGGTAAATCTTGGTGACTGATGATCTATGGTATTCTGAAGGAAGTGACATCACCTGGCACCAAAGACCAGCCAATAGGAGAGGGCGAGAACCTTGTTTGTTGCCAGTAGACGTCATGTTTCACATGTTTGGGTTTGGGATAACGTGGGTTAATTTTGTATATGCAATTTCATCATTAACAACATGATTAGATAGTAGTTCCCCATGACTCAAAATGTCCAGTAACAAGATGACAAAGGGATTAAATCATAATTCATCCCAATCACAGCAGGCATCTTTCTAGACTGTAAAAGACTGTAAATTAGAAATCACTGCTGATATATAGATAGATAAATAGAGCTAAATGTGGGGAAGGCCTGGGGGTGACTGGGTTAGAGTGTAAGGAATGAATGTCTCTGTTTGTGCTTCTGAACAATGAGAGAAAAAAGAACATTTCAAAGTGTCAGCCGGGAGAGACACTGTGGAAACAAGCAGCATAGCAAGAAGACAACCTCTCTGAAATAAGGGGGATGTTGAATGTGTGTTACAGTGATCATTTGGAGGGGTTACAGGGCTTGCAACATTCCTCAGTATTGGAGAAAGCTGATGTTCATGTCTCGCCCTGCTCCCTTCATCCCTTACGTACCTCTTTTTGGGCCGTCTTCGGGGGCTTTCCTACAGTGCTGGTCATGTGTGCAGCTGGGGATGGAGGCCATGCAACGCTAATCCTCCTCCCCAGCTCAGGAAAGTACCCTGCCTCCCTGTGCAGAACGAAAACAACAAAGAGCTGAGTGTGGCTGCAGCCTCCGGGGTTCAGTGCACCCACCAGAACATGTCCAAGAGTCACAGCTTGCTGCTCCCTCCTACCCATCTACCCATGCATGACTCTCCTTCTCTCTCGTGCTTTCTCTCTTTGACCCTCTTTTCAACCTGTGAAAGACACGTATGATTGCAGACTACAATGTAATATTCCTCCATTTCATACCAGAGATAGAGGACTTTAGAAGGTCAAAAGGGAGGACAAATCACTACAAAAGAGCAAAAGAATGTGGTCAGAGTGGGTTTTATGGAGACTAAATTATTCCATATGACTATATAATTAAAGTGAAATAGTCTAAAACCCTGAATGGAAACATACAGAAAATGTAGAAACAAAAGTGAAACTCTAATTAATGCCACCAAAATGAAATGTAAAATAGCTAAAAGAAAGAACAAAAGAGCGAAACATACAGTATCTCTGGACTCACATGTAAACAAAAGCACGCTCGTTCGCTCTGTCAGTCGGTTGGTCCACCACTAAAATATCTCAACAGATTAGATGGATTGCCATGAAATTTTATACAAACATTCATGGGTGCCAGATGATGTATCCTACTGACTTTAGTGATCCCCTGACCTTTCCTCTAGTGCCACCATGAGGTTGATATTTGTGGTTTTGAGTGAAATGTCAACAACAATTGAATGAGACATAGCAGTGAAGCAGTGTAATTTTTATTTAACTTTTCACTTGGAAGTGTGTCGTTAGATCAAATTCACACCCACAACCACATCGTTTTGAAAGGTAATCTAACCTGAGACTGAAGGGGTTGGTTTGCAAAACAACCCAACACAGGCGTGAAAAGGCAGACAGTGAACACACAGGGGACCTGAGTGACCATCCTGTCCAGGTGACATAATTTGGACAAAAATAAACATGAAATGTGTTTCCAGCTACTGTTTGATCTAGATCTCGTTGATTACAGTGTTTCCCATATTTTATGAGACACATACTGTACTCTGAATATACATAAAAGTGAAATTTTGAGGATTTTTAGCCATTGAGAAGCTTTTCTAAGAAAAATTCCACTGATGGAGAAATTTTTGTATCACCATCACCAACACAGGAACTTCATTGGTGTGTCTACAATATATGATAGATATGGTGAGTAGTAGAGAATTGTATGCAATGTTTTTGTGCTACTTCCACTGAAGAAAGAATTGAAGTATCTATTGTGGATTTTAAATGAACAAAAGTGGAATGTCGTAGAAAAGGTTTCAGTTGTAGTCATCTGGACACTGTTTTCAGAATCAAGATGTTTCGCCATTCTCAATTGTGAAAATGGTCTGAGAATTCCGAAATTTAAGCTACTCTGTGTTGCTTAAGCCCTGCCCTCAGGGAGGAGTCTTCCTGAGTGTCTGCTGTTTACCCTGCCTAGTTTCACCTGAAACTGACCTTCTTTGTGGAATGTGTTAACCAACTTCTAATGACACTGACTTTTTTCACTTAAACATTTTTTCATTATTTGACCACACTGGAATACTTGTTTTGTAACTAACTTGCCAATCACTTCCTGGTTGTGATGATGTCAGTGCGGTTGCGTGGTGATTTCAGGGAACACAATAAATGTTTAACAGCCTGCAATGCAACAGGTGTAAGAAAACAGAAACGTCTAATATGGCAAGATGAAGCCTAACGAAAATAACATTTGTCACATTTTCCTTTGCTGTCATGGAACAGCTCTGTGGAAGTGTCAAAGTAACCCACAGCCATGTAGATTTACCAAACATATCTTAAGGGAGGATTTTAATGCTAAATCATTAATGATGATGTGTGTTGTACTACATTTTTGGCTTTAATGATGCTCTGCCAAATCATTCAGGCAGAGTCAAGTCATTATGATGCTTTACAGCATCATATGAAATAGTGCAACCAGGTTTTTCCAGCTTGAAAAGAATCTCATTTTCAGTGTCATCTTATCTTGAGACAAGTATTCCTGAAACAAGTTATAGATATATTTTATCTAGATATTGTATATAAGATATTGTATTTTAAGTCATTATTTTAAATGATTTTACACTCAATAAAACATGAAATAACTTTTGGTTGGCTATCTGTACTATTTATGCGTTTGGAACACAAACCCTGTGCGTAATTACGCATTTGGGGGCTTTTTTAACTTTAATATTCACTAAGTGAGTGTCACGTTTATGAGAGCCAGAGCATATTTGTTTGCAGGCAGGTTGGTTGGCTACTGACAGAGTTGGTAGAACACCCCCTCCTCTCTCTCTCTCTCTCTCTCTCTCTTTCCTCTCTCTCTCTTCAGCTGCCGCGATATTTTCCAGCTCTGGAGCCTCAACCGCACAGCTCGATCGATTCGCATTGATTGTCCCTGACGAGCTGCTCCACTTTCTAGCCAATGTCAGCCAGTCTGCGATCGGGAAGGAGAGAAATGAAGGAAAATCTCTGCCGCCCTGGCGGTGTCATTTCCACACACTTGGGCTGGCCGCCTGCCAGCAGACAGGCCAGTCGAAAGAGGTGGAGTGGACTCTGGGGCTGAGCGAGAGCAGGAGCGACCAGGGATGAGATTTCTGTCAGCCTTGCATGGTGGATAACCTCTGCTCTCCAAAATGAATTGATGGGTGAACTGAGCTGAGTTTACCGTCCACCACCCTGCATCCCTCTTGACAAAGCGGTCACTCCTTAAAACAAGAAAACACAATATTTAAAATCACACCTGTCACAACAATGTAATAATGCAGATATTAACACTTTAAAAATATTTGATTTAGGCATTATATTTATTTTACCTCTAGTTATTATTATTATAAAACAAAAACATAACCGCTCATACAGGCAGTTTTGTGTCGCTTAAACAATAAAACAAACATAAAAATAAATAAACACAAAAATAAACGGCATGACATTATTTTGAATAAATTATACTATCACCATTTGAGCGTCATTACAGCGTCATTAAAGAAAGATGCAGCCAGTTATCACTCAGGCAGAGTACAGTCATCTTCTATTAGCCCACAGTTTTATTCTGAAACAACACCTCTCTCCTCTGCTGTCCTGAAATCACTGAACCTCGCGGCCTCTCCCGCTTTATTATTGCCTCAGCTGAAGCGCGCGCACAGCAGAAAAGTCCAGTTCGGTTTTTCCGCGGAGCTCCAAAAATCTATGAAATGTGTTTGCATGTTCCTCTCTGCAAGCGGGGATGTAGAGGTGGGATTGCAAGGACCGAGAAAGCTGGGGGAACCCACGCGTTCAGCCTCAGAGAAAGTACGCTTTTCCAAAATAACTGACGGTGAATATTTTTTTTTCTTTTCACATTTATCATTAACAGGCAGGGACTCTGTAGGATTGTGTTCTCGGAGAATAAGCTTTTTCCCCCCTGCCCTTTTCTTTTTTTTGTCACCATTCTGCACGGCAGGCTGAGAGACGGACCGCTCGGACTGTGGGAGCCCTCCCCTCTGCTCGGATCTGCTTTGGTAGGTGCGAATAAAATGGGCCCGTGTTTGCAAATATGCAGATACATGGAAGAGGAGGGAGGGGGTGGGATGGGGGGGGATCATACTTTGTTGAAGTCTGCTGAAAGTTGGGATGTCATCTTCCTATAGGATCAAGTTATAGCAGGGTGAACCGGAGGCTCTTCTGTATATCCTCAAATGTGCGACTGCAGACCATATGCTGGTACCGCAGATAGGCTACCGTGCTCATAGATCACTGAGTCCAGACAAAAGCCAGCTATTTTGATCTGCTTATACTCTTGGAAGAAAAAACAAAAACAACTGTTTTATTACCTACCCGGTGATTGGATATATAATGCTGAACGGGATTTTTTACAAGCTGCTCTCAGTTTTTCAAGAACAATCTTCATTTCGCTTTATTTAATAAGTCGCCGCCAGCGCTGATACGGATCGGCACAAAAGCAAAAGCCCGATGTTTTATTGTGAATCAGCTGTTAATGACGCGCACTAAACTTGACGCTTCCAGTTCGTGGAAGAAATGATTAACGCGCATTAGAGTCGGATCATGCTTGCGTTTGACAACAGACTCTTCCTGATCGTCACCCTGTATAACTCAAACTTTTATTTAATCCGCTGTCATCCCAAAAACATAAACTAACAAATAGATATCACAGTTTTCCTCTTGATGAAAGGTGAAGAATTCATCTGCTTTAAATATATATATATATATATATATATATATATATATATATATATATATATATATATATATTCCAAATGCCATATTTTCTTCATGTGTTTTTTCTCCGGGCATCATTAGAAAGTTCCCAGGTACACTACCTCTCACCGCGCTACCCAGAGATTTACAGTCATCTCCCTGCTATCCGCCACCAGTATCGCAGTGCTCCAAGTGCTCCATATGTTCGCAAATAATTTGAAGTCACAGTATGCGCGGCTTGGTTGTTTTTCTCCTCTAACTTTTTGTGTGCATAGCCCTAATTAGGGGAAAGAAAGCGCAGCAGGTTATGGACAATGGATGAAGCCTTGAGTCTAATTATTGTCACCAGGCTTTTTAACTTCCTCTGCGTGTGTATGCGTGAGTGTGTGTGCGTGTCCATGTGCGCGCGTCAGTCGACAGGAGGTGGGAGGAATAGAGAATGTGTAGCTCACCGTAGACAAGTACAGAGTCCACAGACAGCGAGTCTGGACTGGAAGGGTTAGGGGGGGGGGGGCGCTGCATTTGCATCGTGCATCGCTTGAACTAATACATTAAGTATTCTCGCTAGAGGTGTCGTCAGCTGCTCCAGAGTTCGTGGCGGACCAAATGCCTCATAACCCTGCAGGAAATTAGACAATATTTTTCCCACCTCCGTTAAAAAAAGATGACTGCGATTACCTGCCACCTGCGCATGCAGTGACGTCAGTGAAGGGAACTTATTCAAGAGTTACTTCAATGCGCTCAAAAGGAGGTTAATTGTCCAGTCAAACTTGATCTGTGATTTCAATTAGCAGGGCAATTTGTTTATTAAATTAAAAAAATGTAAATAAACCAGGATTTATCGCTTACTGAAAGAGTCATACCTAGAGTTTATCCTTTCAATGCGTACATTAAAGTCCCAAACTAAATTCATTTAATTGAACTCGTAATAAGTAATAAGTAAGTAATAAGTGTTCCTGGCCGGTGATATCATGCTACTGTGGGGACCAAGTCAATGTGTGATGAATATTACATCCCAGATTCCTGGTAGTTTTGGGTTATTCTCATGTTTAGGTTTTTGTTCTGAATAATATTATATGCCTACAATCCCAAAACAATGGCGAATATCAATAAACACTGGCCCTAAATGTTTTCCTCCATCACCCATTGATCGAACTGGTCAAAGACTGAACAAACCAGCCGTTCATCCATCAGTCAGTTGTCACTATACTGTGGTCATACGTTCATTTTTATACACACATCTGTATCACAACAGTTGGTATAAAATCAGGCATCTGAGAATAAAAATCTTTTAAAAAAAAGTCTGAGGTAACTGTTAAAGTTATTACAAGCTGAGAGCCTCATATGAATGTTAAATGAGCTGTTCATGCTCATACAAGTATCATAGTGCTGACAGCACTCACCCAGCAGCACTGTGGCTGTTAGGAAGTACTCATCACTTTTATTGCTGTGAATGCAGTATAATCTATTGAAGTACTACTCAGTTCACCAATGATTTCAGCTTGAAAGATTTTGTAAATGTTCCACACAAAATGAAGACCTTTGGAATGGTTTTATAATGTTTTGACACACAGTTTAGATGTTATGACCAGCCTTGCTTCAGGTATACAGAATATACTCACCATATTTGTGCCATATGGCTTAAGAGAAAAGTTTTTGGAAATAAAAAAGACCTGGAGTCCCTTGGTTGCCTGGCAACTGGCCAAGAAATAGTTCAGCACATAACCCCCTGTTAAACAGCAAATTGTTGTTTTTATGCTTTGGTTTTTGTACGGATATACACGGGATATAATGTGTTCATTAGTGAGCTTTAGACGTGCTGCTGGTAGGTGGATTTTGTTACCGTTGGACAGAGCCAGGCTAGCTGTTTCCAAGCTAAGCTAACCGTCTCCTGGCGGCAGCTTCATATTTAGCGCACAGACATCGATATCGATATTCTCATCTAACTCTTCACAAGAAAGCAAATAAACGCATGTTGAACTTTTCCTTTAATTTGAGCGTCTGTCTCAGGTCACTGATAGTGAACTGCAAGCTTCATACAAATTATTAGATATAAACAAACCTATACACGGGCAAGGGGAGACTATTTTCAGGCAGCATAAAGACAGCAAAAACTGAATTTCTCTGAAAGAATCAATACAGTATTCTGTAGAGCCAGAATATCTGGATAAAAACACCACATTTCACACTCACATGACACTCTGTGCGGAAAAAATGGGCTCCTTTAAATTTTACATTTCTTACAAAATTTGATATACATGCTCTCTGACACAGCAGCCAAAGTATATGTGAGCCCAGACTCAATTATAAGCTATTAGTTGATTAATCAAAATCAAACCTCCCACAAATGAATACCCATATAGCATGTATTAACCTATGTGGCATTTTGTAAACCACATTCAAACATTAAATTCTGAATGAAATTCTCAGGTTCTGCAGATCAGCTGCTGTTGACAAAGTGTCCACAAAGTTACTGAGCTGATGTCACTCAGCTGATTTAACAGGCTCGCATTAATGTCAAGATTTTCACTAAGTGCCTTTACTGAATGAACAGCAACATTTATAATTGCATTAAGACTGTTGAGTTATACCTCCTCAGGCTAGTCAATATTTTGTCGG
Organism: Siniperca chuatsi; assembly: GCF_020085105.1. Taxonomy (NCBI): domain Eukaryota; kingdom Metazoa; phylum Chordata; class Actinopteri; order Centrarchiformes; family Sinipercidae; genus Siniperca; species Siniperca chuatsi. Next base: position 12,594,727 of record NC_058055.1, read on the forward strand.
CTACACTAAATGATTTATTGACCATTAAAACTAGAGTAATTGTCAAGCACTCAGATTTACATTATAACAAAACAGATTTGATTTTGCCTACAATGAAGATCAGGCACCAAAGAAACAGTTCAAAAGTCATACTAATAGCACAGTGACTGTTCCTGCTGCAGTTCTGAATCAACCGAAACAAGAGGCCACCAAGTATTTTTGTGGATGCTTTGATTGCAGGTTCACAGCTGAGCTCACTGGTCGATCGGAGAAAGGCTTCACACACGTAGTTGTTGGACCGTATTGATCATATGGACCATTTATATCCAGATCTTTATCTCCGACCTCTAATCCTATGCAGCACGTTGTGTGCAGATAGATTAACAAAAAAACAAGAAAGACTGAAATATTAGAGATGATATTTACACCTATTTTTATGCTGAGACAGCTTGAGGTGCAAGAAATGTGACTCTTGTAGGCTTTAATATGTGAATACTATTTATGAGCGGTCTGGTCAGGCCAATTCACAGAAACCTGAGGTGTAAGGCTTTAAATGAACAACAGCATTAAGTCTGTGACATCACAGGAAATTGAGTAAATATGCTTAAAGGACATAACAACACCAAATATCTGATTTCAGCATTATGGCATTGACACTCTCAGTAGCAGAGAGCAGAGGCAGTTGTGGTTTAGGAGACAGTTCACATAAGGACATGTACCTCTTCTGTAAATGATGTGGTGAAGGGATCCGAAGAGCCATGATGCTGGAAGTCGATTAGCCAAAGACTATATGCCATGCTCAGGGTTGATGATGATGGAAAGAGTGTGACTGATAGGTCAGTAGGATGGAAGTCAGATGTAGACGAGGGTGAGTGTGAACCTAAAGTAGGTGCAGCTGCTTTCATTTGTTACACATTGTGGTGGACCAAAGCAGCAACTGTGGCGTAGTGCACCAGCTTTGGCTACAGTCTGAACACAACCTGTAAACATGCAACATACAAATCTGCGTACGCATGTTTGTCATTCTAGACTGGTTTGGCGGAAGTTTTAGTATTTTCTTTGTGACTTCAAAGTACAGTTTGCAATTTTTGTCAGGTAACAAAATTTTGTTGATGTGTAGAAATTAAAACATACCAAACATTCTTACATAATCACTGTCTACAAATGTTTTTCCAACAGTGCACTGAAAAGTGCCTTAATGACTGAAGCATTCTAGCTCAAACTCATGCTTGTCACACTGATGTGTTCAGCTACAATACAAATGAAACTTGTGCTGACCTAAAAAGCCCAGTCATTTGTCAAGTTATTAATTTTTTTCTGAAGAAACAAAAAGAGCATGTGTGTCCATGCATTATCTTCATAGGTGTTGCTGGGATTGATGCAAAGCAAGTCATCAGTATGAAAAGCATTGTGTCACGTCCATAACTATCAAGATCATCAACACTTTGGAGGAACAGCAGTTGAAATACATGTCATTTTCATTTGAAAGACTTGCCTTTTTTTTTAAACCAGTGGTGTCATCAGCAGGTTGTGAGGCTGGTGAGACAATAGTTTCCTAGTAGAAAAATTGTGTCATAACTAATCAGCGATATTTTTGAAACTGTTTTCATGAGCCGTGATTGCCAACTTTGTCACTTTGTAGCCGACTTGAGAACTCATTTATTCTAGTTATTGATAATGCACCAGTTCATTAATTATGTGGAATACTCAAGTCTTTTATCACATTTACTGTATTTAGAGCATTGATGAGGCAGTTGGATCAGAGCTGGATATTCTCCCAGGCCATGATTAATCAGGAAATAGTGTTGTTGCAAAAGTAGATACCAAGATTTACTTTTATATATGCACAGCTGCAATCGAGCTCACTTGAGACAATGTGACTTTAAAATGTCATTGAAAAAAAATCACCTTTAACAACATTAAAGTATTCACAACTGACCACTAAATGAATTTTTCAGGTCCAATATTCCATAGCACCACAAAACCCCCATGCATCAGTCTGATGATTTGCAGTGCTGTTGTGCATTCAACCAAAACTGAGCAGAGATGCAGTTAGTTTGAGATGCTTTTGGGAAACCGGACCCTGGTCAGTGCTGTAGTAGGAGAAACTGAAACTATAGGGCTGAGGGGTTGCGGAGCTGGCTCTGGTTCGCTGGCGCCACATCCCCCTGAGCTGGTGAGAATGTGGGGGCTGTGCTCTTGCCTTTGAAGCTTTACCTCCCACTAATTCTGGCCTTCCAATTTCCACACAGTGCACAGACACCCCCCCTCCATCCTCTTCCCCTCCCTTTCCCTTTGTTTCCCTTATAAGGACTGGCCCAGCCATTTCCTCAGCTTTTCTGTGGGAGGTGGTAGGCTTGTTTGTGAACATGGACAGGTCAGGAGAATCGTTGCATAGTTTTTCTTTTCATAGCTGAGCAGTCACAGGAATCTTACGCTAAAAGCTGGTGGATGCATGCATACCTGTCCAGTGGGGAGTCTCCTATTACTAGCCTAGTGAGCCCTCTTCATAAGCCACACCATGCCATTTGATCTTATATTTTGCCAAACTATATTGCTCTACAGGTTTGGTCTTTAAAACTAATAGAATAGAAAATAATTTCTAGACACAATCAAATTATAGCTATTAAAAGAAATACAAAGTTAACGAAAAGAAAATGAGCTTCCTTTGTTCTGTCTCTGGGCTACATTTTCAGCAGCTTCCCAGATTGCTGTGTGTGAAATTCTAATAAGGGACATATATTTATTTTCTCACATATTGTTTCACAAGGTTATACACTCAGATCAATGAGCATGTAATTCTTAGTCAATAAATGCAACATTTCTTAAATGACTAAACTGGAGTCAGGGCAATACAATTTATTTATAAAGCATTCACTCAAATCAGGTTAGTCTCAGGGTTATGTGTTTAAAATGGACATTATTACAGATAAATACTGATAAAATACATTTCAAGAATGACAAACTTCACTTAAAAATATAAAATAATCTGACAGAAAACCCAGTGGTTATAGCCCTTACACAGACCAATCGGTACAACAGACTGATCAAAGAAGTCTTACAAGAGCTCACCTGGACACCATTTCCAAGCAGGTACTAAAGTAAGAGATAAATACAGAACTTTCACCTCTGTAATTACAGCAAAAACTGTGTGTTTGTTTATGAAAATATTGCTCACAAAATCACATGTTTCTTGGTTTGATCATTTTAGCATAAGGAGTGAAATGTGCATATACCTCTACCTGGAGATGGACAAAAGTCCTAACAGAGTAATTTATTTATTAATTAGAGGGAGAATGAAAGTTTTTGATTTCTGTGCTTGAATTTTAATTGAATATCAGTATATCTTGGTTAAGGTTTTCAGGGCTATAAATTCAAATGTTAAGTGGCCCATGTCTTTGTTCAATTCTGTAAAACTCATTTCTATTTAGTCTTTCACTTCTCTCATAGTGTTGTTTTCGCCTGCAGCAGGCAGCTGTTTTCAGCGAACAAAAAGCTCCAAAAACCCACTGTACACTACCTGCTCAGCACCAAACAGCAGACAGACACAGTTAGTGACTAGCTGGTGAACATAATGGAGCATTTCGCAGGTAAAGAGCCAGATATTTCCCTCGGGACTTGGTAGAGACCAAAAACAGAGCTAAAACAGAGTGAATACTGGATTTACATTTGCCAGGTGACCAGAAACACGACTCCAAATGAATACTAATAATGATCCGTAACTGCTGGATGTGTAAACAAGTTTGCCATATCAACTTAAAAGGTGATGAGATGCCAGTGCTGTATTCACAAACTGTTACTGAACCCAAGAAGCCAAAAAAAAATCAGTCATTGCAGGTTTTAAGATGTCTTAGTTCTTCTTGAATTTGCCTAAGTTGACCCACAACTTCACAAAAATGGAAAATGTTTCTCTTGAATGTCTCGGTTTGTTTTGGTGAAGTAATCATTGATGAGTCATTTACTTCTCTTCTCTCCCTGTGTAAAGTCTCCAGATGGCCCATGGAAGAACGTGGATGAGGGCTGAGCTGTAGTGCGGGCAGAAGGCTCCGGGGCCTGCCTGTTGTCGGCTGGCGGATTGGTCCATTGAGGTGAGGCACCACTCTCACCGGGGCACAGAACGGACCGAGAAAAGGTCTTTGCTCCCCCTCCTCGCTCACCCCTGCCCCCTTTCCACCCTCACCCCCAACCCAGGCACGTACGCTCTGGACCATGTCTAGCGGGCTGTCGGAGGGGAACCGGACAGAGGACCAGGAGCGGAGTAGCTGCAAACAGGACTCTCCTGTTATAGAGCGCAGGAACCGCAGTGGCATCATCAGTGAGCCCCTCAGTAAGAGCCTTAAGAACTCCCGTACCCTCTCCCAGTATACAGCAGTCTCCTCTGCCACCACCAATGGACACACAGGCAATAGTGAAACTAAGAGCCACTCGGCCAAGCCTCAGCTACCCCCGCAACCCCAGCCCACTGTCTCAGCACTGACAGCAGCCAAGTTGGACCGGACCCTAGAACAGGTTCTGGAGGGACAGAATGGCCTGCTGCACTTTGCCCAGGCAGCAGCACTGTTAAAGCGGGCCGGTATGGAGCACATGCTCCTGCCTGGGGGCATGGGAGTGGGAGTTGGCGGTGGAGATGCAGGCTCGGGGGCTAGCGACTTGGAGGGTACGTCTGTCACGGATGCCGTAGGTGGTCCTGTTGACTTCCCATATGGAATAGGGGGTGGTTTCCCCTTCAACCCGGGGCTTTTCATCATGACGCCGGCTGGAGTGTTTCTGGCGGACAGCGCGCTACACATGGCCGGCCTGGCCGAGTACCCGGCGCAGAGCGAGCTGGCCTCTGCTATCAACTCCGGTAAAAAGAAGCGAAAACGTTGCGGCATGTGCCCACCTTGCAGACGGCGGATTAACTGCGAGCAATGCAGCAGCTGCCGGAATCGCAAAACAGGCCACCAGATCTGCAAGTTTCGCAAATGTGAGGAACTGAAGAAGAAGCCCTCAGCTGCTCTGGAGGTAAGAAGACGGTGGTTATAATATGTCATTGCTTTGTGGATCATTCTTTAGGGTTCCCCAAAAAATAAGCTTAAAGGTTTTTGATCCAAAGAGTTACTACAAAGCTTCAATGCAGTGACAGACACTAAAAATATTTGGGTGCATTAACCATTACGCCCAAGTGAGAAACCAGAGAAATAAGCCATAAGTTTATCTTTGTGGGATCAAAAATTTGGAGTTGAATGAGGAAGAGAAGAACTGGAAAATTAAAAAAAAATATTACAGAGATCTGCAAACATCACAAACAAGTTTCAGCTTCACACCTGAAAGCACATCGAAGATCTTTTGTTTCATACCTGAATGTCATTCCCCTTTAAGGGAAATAGGCTAGTACAGGGGGCTTTTTGGTGGGGTGATGGCTCCACAAGCAGGGAAATGACAGGTGGTGAGGAGTGCGGTGGGTATGTGCAGGGTAAGCATGCACCATGGGGTCTCTTTAATCTGTCCACCATAATCATGCAGTCACCCAATCTTTCAAGTGGAAGGATAATTCACTAGCTAAAACACAAGATTGTTTATGTTTTTTCGCATTGAGCTACACAGTGTATTCCCTTCAGTGGAGCATTTGCTGTTTGGTCACATGTACATCCTCCTTGTGCTTGCTTGTGCATATGTTGTAATCGTAAAGTAATGTAGTAATGTGTGTGTGGAGGCAGAGTGGCAGTAATTGTGAATATGTGTACAGTATGTGTTTGTGTGTAAGTGTACATGTGTGGGTGTGTTTGTATATGTGTGTGCATGTAACAAGGTCCATCTGGCCACTGAGATGTCATCTGGAGCACCAGGTGTCAGTGTGGCACATGCACCCCCCCCCCTTTTGCTGCCGCTGTCCTTCTCTCCGGTGACACTCCTGCTCATCTAAATGGCCCTCCAAACTTACTGTCTGTTACCTCCATCACACTCAGTGACCTAACCAACCCCGGCTGTGATGACAGAACGACCAATCATGAAATCAATTTCAGCAGATGTTCCATCTCAAAGAATATAAACTTTGGTGATCAATGGATAATAGTGTCACTTTGGCATTACATAATAAATTGATAGATATGTAACACACTGTGAACCAGTGAAACATGAACCAGTGGAGAGGCCGCTGGTCTAATTGAAACAAACTGGATGTGTGCTTCAAACTGCTAATGGCTTTACTTTTTTCTCTTTCTGATGTTGATTGAGGGCGACAGCTTGGCCTCTTGTTTGTAGGCTGAAATGTTGGTTGTTCAGTCCCCATGTGCTGACTTTGTCCATCCGTAGTGAAATGCTCCTTAAAGGGATAGTTTGGTCATTAGAGAATTTTGAGTGATGCAAACTAAAAACACAGCACAGTGTGACATCATCTTGAATGTAAGATTATCCTAGCTTAGCTCAGTTAATGGATATCCATGGAGCTTGAAGATTGACTGGACAATGCCATGTTTTTGCCACAAATTCTACTTTATTTTATCTTAAGAGTTTAGGGGTTCCTTACATCAAACCAAAATATCCAATCACCATGATAAGATAACTACACATATTCACTACGTGTTTGTGCATACACAAGCCTAGATATTTTAAACTGCCATATCAATGTTTTTTGCATGTTTTAGCAAATTTACTGCAAATCATGTGGGAAGTACATATGATTTACTGACCCTTTTCAAAACCATAGTGTTTCTTATTTAATGTATTTTTTTCAACTTCCAAGCAATCACCTTGCACAGAGTTTATATTTGCTTGCGGGGACTGTCCTCCCAAGAAAAACAACACAGTAAGCTGTTTCAGCTAATGTCTAAAACAACATATGTTTTCGTTCAAGTGACAAAGCCCTCTAGCGGTTATTCTAGAGCGACAAAGTCCGAGTAGGCAGGAGGTTGGGGAAACACGTGTTCTTTTAACCATGACCGCGATCTTTCCCCAACATTAACCACATGTTTATTATTGTAATCATGACAACATACAGCCCCTAACTTTAATGAAGTTGGTTAAATCAATGTATTTGGAAAATTGGAGACAAATAAACTGAATTCTTCACCCACAGAAGAGGTGTTCGTCAGGGCTGCAATTTAAGCCCAACTTTATTTAATGTGTATATTAAAGAACTTTCTGTACCGTTGGATCAATGTGCTGCTCCTGGCCTCTCCCTCCTAGATAGAGAGGTGAAGTCTCTGTTTTACGCTGATGACCTTGTTCTACTGTCTCCTACTGAACAAGTACTACAGCAACAGCTGGACATAGTAGAAAAGTACTGTCAGAACTGGGTCCTGGCAGTAAATATAAAGAAAACTAATGTCATGATTTTTCATAAACGCCCTAGATTGCAGGAGAACAAATTCCAAAGACAAACAAGTTGTTTACAATAAACAATCATATCATTGAACATAGTATGACTATACCTACCTTGGTATAACCATAACAGCATCAGGGAGTTTCAACATGGCAGTGAATGCACTAAAAGAAAAAGCTTGAGGAGCTCTAAATGTAATTAAGAGAACATTTTATAATTTCCAAATTCCAATTAAAATTTGGCTCAAAATATTTGATAGTGTCATCCAGCCCATTGCGCTGTTTTGTAGTGAAGTATGGGATCCACTCAGTCATCATAGCTATACCTGTTGGGACAAACCAATCCAAGAGAATCGTTACATGCAGAATTCTGCAGATACATTTTACACGTACACAGAAAAACACCAACAAATGCATGTAGAGCAGCTACCCAATGATAATTAACATTCAAAAGAGAGCGCTCAAATGTTTTAATCACCTTAAATCCAGCTCTGACCAGTCTCACAACAGCACTGCTTTCCAAACACCAATTAGAGTAAACCAAATTATAACGCAATGTAAAGAAAAGTAGATCAGAATGTTATCTGTCCCTAAAAAGCGATTATGAATTGGCAGAATATCTCAGATCCTAACCAAGTACAGGCTCAGTGACCACAAACTGGCAATAGAAAAAAGAAGACACAAAAAATCATGACAATCAAAAGAAAACAGAATATGTGGTCACTGTTCGACAGGTGAGGTTGAGATAGAGATGCGCTTGTAAAGCATTCAATGAAATCAGGAACATTTGCAAGTACAACACTGTAATCTCAGATTTCAAAGAGCTAAATGTCCTCTCAAATTTAAAAATACTCCTAGGAGAAGGAGACAACCCGAGGGACAGTGAGTGACCTAGACACCCACACACACACACACACACACACACACACACACACAGACACTCATAAAACATTTTTTGCAGTGTTTATATAGTTTTCACTTATTTGGATTTGTATCTTTTAACTGCAAGTCTACAGTTTTTATTATTATTATCTTACTTATCGGTATATATTTTAAAAGCACATTTCTTCTGTTTATGTGTATGTTTTTATTTTACATTTGCTTTGGCAACGTTAACATCTGTTTCCCATGCCAATAAAGCCCACTGAATTGTATTGAATTGAATTGAAAATAGTAACTTTACCTCAAGCCACGATGTTTCCCTAAACCTAACCAAGTTGCTTTTGTGCCCAAGCCTAACCAAACCTTGCTCATGATCATTGTCATGTCATAAAATGGATTTCCCAATACCAATACAGTGATTTGTAAGGGTTTTGGAAGGCACAGACAAATAGTGTCGTCCTGCTGATAGGGACGTCACATCAGAAAATGCTTATATGTGTCGTTCTAAAGGGCAGTTACAAACAACATAATTTGGAGGACTTGTTGGCTTGTGTTAGGTAATCTATCACAGTGAAGATCATGTCTGGCTTAACTGTTGTCAGAAGTGTGTTGTCTTTGAGTTGTAAGGCAGGTGTAAGCGCAGATTGGGATGAAAAGTCTTCATCACACAACTATAACTTGTACTTTGTCAATGTTCTATGCAACCGCTTTCATACCATAGATAAACAAATGGAAACCAATGGCTGCCTGGACCACAAAGAAAAGCGCTTAAAATGCTTAAAAAATGCATGGTAAAATTTGGAAAATAGTTGCCACTAATCAAAATCTCACAGGATTTGTATGACAGTAAAAAATTCAAACATTCAAGAACCGTGACATGGTCATTTGATTGTTTGCAATTGAAGAATTCACACGCTGGTCATCATGGGCCATTGTGACTAAAATAACTTGACTTCTGAGAATCAGACTAATGTATCTGAATATCAGCATGTTGTTTTTCAGTGTTGTATTGTTTGGTTGCAAATTAATGAGAGGCTCCATTCGTCTCTGTTGATGATTCACCCAAATGGTGAAATGTGTCATCTTGCTATGTAGGTGGTACGACTCAATGTCTGTAACAGAAAGGAATGTAATTTTAATTTTATAATCTGCAATTGATGTTGTCATGGCAGTTAGCCTAATACCAGCCGTTCACACAGTGATGCCAAACCCAAGGGGGCTTGAATATTCATGAATGTTGATGTTGATATAGGTCATCATGCTGCTCGTAACGTCACAGTCTGCTGATGTTGCCAGTGGCCACCTCATATGAAAGAAACTCCAGGGTACCATAAACCTGCCAAGCCTTCAAGTACCAAGTATAATAGCAGTCTGATTATTGACTTTAGTAACTGTATGTACTGTAATTACCTTGCACAAATGTTTTACTCCAGACATCTGAAAATATGTACTATTCATTTAATCTGTCTGTCAAGCAATTTCCCATTTTCAGATCAGAAATGAGAAGGCTAATCTCTACTTGCAACTTAATTTACTTGTAAAGTGTGACAATATTAAACTAATGAATATTATTAACGGATAATATCAGTGTTTTTAAAAGTTTGTACTTCTTTATAACCTCATTCCTGATGGGGTCTGCACAACATCAGTGTAGCTGTCAAACAGTGGAAAAACAGCTTTCAGACATAAACACTGCCTGAACTAGTCCATCAGACATCAGAGTCATCATTAAGTTTTGATATTTTTCGCTTGGCCGAAATGTGAATTATTTTACACTAAAGTTGGTCCATTCACCAAATAGAAATTGATGTGAATACATGAATGGTCAGGGTGTCATTAATTGCCAAAACAACAGGCGCATTGTAGGCGTGCAACAGATGAAATGTGATATTATATGAACAAAGATGCTGTGCCTTTTTTAGAGAGCTAAAAGTTTCTGCTGTGCCACAGACGTGCTGAAGGTCTTAGGCACGAGATTGCCATGCATGGGAAAGGCAAGAAACATTCATGCCAAAGTGTGCAGCTTCTGCACATCTACCCACACCGAAAGCATGAATCAAACCATGACCTCAATCACCTGACAACCCACCACATGAAATAAAATCTTTGTGACAAGGTAATCCCTGCAATATTCCTCTGATGTCGCCTTATAAACCTAATTCTCTTATTCATGTTCCTTACAGTATAATTTGGACATCTTTGTTATATGATACAGTTAATTTTGACACTGTAAAGTTTGTATTTTAACAATGACTTGAAGTGACTCAACATGAATGCACTGCAACACAAATGACAAAATGCTTTAACTCCAAGTGAGAGCAATATTCTTATTCAATCATTCTCATCCAAAATACCCCGTACAGAGCTGTGACAGTAGTACATCATTTTCAGTTTTGCCTGCTTTTTATTTGTCCTCATACATTCCCATTAACAGTCTAGTAGTTGTCGCAAATAGCTTTCTTATTAAGTCAACAGCTCTTGTTCAGCAGGTGATTAGATCAGAGAATAAAGCCTGGGCTGCACTTTCAGTGAGCGTGATGTCATCAGTGCGAGATAAATGTCATAGGATGAGAGTCATGGAGGATGTGCTGCGTCAGGTGAGAAAGTGCAGCAGAGAGTCAGCAGTAAATCCCAAATGTCAATAATGAGTAAATGATGTTATATTGGAAATGACTGTATATATTTTTATTGTCTTTAAACAAGGCTTCTGTGAGAGAAATTCCTGCTTCCGCTTAATGCCCATAATGCATATTCAGAGCGACTTGGGCAGCACCTGTGCCAGAAGAGAAGCTCGTCCAAAGTGAACTGCAGTGAGCCTCAGCTGTAGCTCAAACAGCCCCTGCGTGTCACATTCCCCTCCAATCAAAGATAAAGCGGCACATCCCCGTCTGTTGTGGCTGTTACACTCAGTGTGCGGTCTCTAAAGGGGCATGACGTCTTATTTAACATGTGTCTTGCGGTCAGTTCGTCAGATGGTTTTGACTGCTTTTCGGCACGTCCATGTGTGCACACACATGTGAGTAAAAAAGACTGGATGAAGTGTTTTGGCTTTGTTTTACTGCATTTGCATTGGAGGTTATGTTTGTACCGGCCTGTGAGTGTATACGCGTTGGTACACAAGTGCAGTCCAGCAGCAGTGTGCTTATTTTAAGGGTGTTGACGCTTTCCATTGAAAGCTCATGGCAGCTCAAAGAGGAGCGTAAAATTGGCAAGCGAGGGGGAGTTAGCATGCTGAGGCCTTTGCCACCTCATAGCTCACTGGCTGAAGATGTCTGGATTTATTCTGGGAATGCTACATTTGAGAGAAATAAGTGGGATGGCAGTTCCTTTCTGCTCTATGTCTGAATACCCTTCAGTGGTGTCAGTCTCAGTGATGCTGTTCAACACAGACAGAAAGAAGAAGAGTCGGGGTTAGGAAGTTGTAGCGTATCTTGTGTACCGGTGGGTAATATTTGAAAATAGATAAGACAGGAGCTGAGTTTTTGTCTTTGTTTACTTATAGAATAATATATTTTGTAATGAAATTCAGTAGTTGTGTCAAAGACTGTGCTTCTTTGTCATCAGACACAGCTAACACCTAAACATACTAGTGTTGTCCTTTGGGGGCCACTTTACCAGTATCATACATTGATATGAGAGAAGCATATTCCCTCATGGTCTTTCCTGCCTCCCAGACACCGTACACCAGACAGCCAGGACAGAAGAGGCTCATGCATACTGACAGGCATGCAGACTGACACCAAGACACATGGATGTGTGGGCAAGTTGCTGGGCAGACACAGCGACAAGTTGGAGTGGACAGAGGAGGCTAAGGAAGACAGGAAGAGAGAGAAGGGAGTGAGGCAGCCAAGGTGTCGTAGTATAGACTGACATCTGGATTAAGCAAACAGCCCTTTACTAAAACAGGGTGTAGTCCACCCAGTAATATTTTGTCATTTACAGCTCTAAAGATGTCTAGATAATGTCTATAAAACTTGTTTTTCAGATGTCTATGTTACATATAACAGTTGTTTTAACAGCATTTCAGTGTCTGCATTTCAATAGGTCATTTAAATGCTGTTGAAACAACCATTATATGTAACCTTTCCACCAAAAATCTTTCAGTTTTCAACCAAATTTCAGTTTTAACCTACATGCCCCAATGTCTTTTGACCTGTGATTTCTGGGCATGAGTATTGAGGATTAGCGTGAAAGATTTTGATCATCAGGTTTAGTATTCTCTACGTACACATCTCCAGTATCATCTCTGGCATATTTCCAGCTAGAGCTGCAACAACTAGTTGATCTGCAAAAATTAATTGGTGACTTTTGAAAGTCAATTAATCGGTTCAATCATTTTTCATTTTCAAATGTTTTTCTTTGTCATATATGACTGTAAATTGAATAAGGTCCAGTATTGCTACAATATATTTACATTTCAATCACACCTGATTACTGGAAGGGAGTGCTGCCTTAGGAAAATGCCAAATTCAGCCAGACAAACAGTGAGTGTCATTGGTGCTGTGATACAGTTTACTTTTCTGCTCCTTGTGAACAGCAGACAGTGTTACATCCCACTCCTGCTCCTGCATGTGGAGCTGCTTTGCGTTCATTGTGTCAGTTTGTGTTTTTCTTTTTTCTTGTGGGTGTCCAAAAGGGAATCCTCACAATTGTTGATGGTGAAGCCATGAAAACAATAACCAGAACGCTCAGCGGTGCCCTGGGGCAAAAATTTAATTCATGATGACTTAAACTGGCTTACAGGAATTTGCATCAGTAACACCTAACAACATGTACTGTACTCTGAAGGGCCATTATAAGTTGTGGTGGATTTAGCTCATTTAAGAAGCAGTTAGTCTGAAAAATCACAGATGCTTCCTTCCTCTACTTTTGTGATATGTAACACACAAATTGTTTTTGCTGCGCTAAGACAAATGTGCTCGCCTTGTGTGAAAAAAACACATCCATTGATTTTAGTGATTGGCCACTTCACACCCACAGATCCCATCTGTTTGAACCTTTGCAATCAGTGTTGGTGAAGGAAGGGTTTTTCTATTCCTGAACTGCTGCCATTTTTCCATTGATTGCTCATGTTTGATAATGAGGAAAAACTGCATTTACAGTTCAATTGAGGGATGTGTTGTTTTTCTTCCAACACATTACGTCATGGTCTGTCCAGCCCTCACCAGGTTTTTTGACATCTGTGGCAGCACCAGATGTTGCTGTCCTCTGACTGTCTTCTCAGTGCTGCTGTAGAAAGGTCATCACAGAGATGGATGACGTGCTAATGATGCTTAACACACAGACCATGAAATAATGTTGCAATATGTTGGCTGTTAACCTCCAGGTTTGTGTTTCCTATTAATATTTATTTGAGCCAAAAAGAATCTCATAAATATGTACAATGTACTGTGCATACCACTGAAAGCTACAGTTTGTGTATATTCATTGGAAGTTAGGGTGAGGTAAAAAATTAAGTAGCATATATTCAATCCAAACCTGCTTTCATCAAACAACATTTGCTACATATTTGAGAAACTGATATAAAGTTGAGAGGTTGATGTGAACTGGCACAATGCATATGTGGGCTATGAACAGCACTGTGGTATTCAGTGTCTCTGCTGTCAGATTATTCCTGATTGAGTCAATTTAACAAATAAAGCACAGTGTGGGCTATATTTGGCTGAGATCACAAGAGTAATTACCGTGTTTGAAGTCTTTTTACTTGCGCATAAATGTTTCAGTTTTGTCAGCAGGAGTTAACTTTCAAAATGAAAGTAAATTAAACCTGTGGAGCACAAACCCCACAGTCACTCAGTTTCATGTCCAGATATGAACAATAGCATTCAAAAGAACTCTCTACAGCTGATTCAAGGGTAGAGTAATGGTTTAAGTGGGCCTGAAAAGTAATTAGGGCTGGTATTGTTTTTGGTTTCAATCAAACTTATCTGAACTAATGGGCCATTTGCCTCCGAAAAATCATAATATCACTGCAGCTGTGCAAGAGAGCTGCGCAACAAGATGCACAAAATTTAAAGTCTGATTATGTTCAGGTTATACATTATTTTTTCATTAGAATTTGGACATACTTTTAAATAAAAGCATTTAAACAAATACTTTTAATGTCTTCAGAGGGCAATACAAATATGTGAATGGTGCATGACACTTACATGCAGTTCATCTTCTGTTTCCTTTACATTAGATAGGTGTGATTGTATTTACGCATGGGTGTGTGTATTTGTGTTTGTACTCACAGTATGTAGGATTCCTTATTAAACCTTCTGCTGTCGAGTACTGATGGAAAAGTGAATCTGAATCCATCGTTTATGAGAATTTTAGTTTAACAGTCTCACTGTTTGGTGTGATTTCGGGGGTGTATTGTGAGTGTCAGTTAACGTGCCACTGTGTGTGGAGGTGTGTGACTGTACTTGAATACATATTGGTTCGGTGCGAGAGTGTGTGTGGGTGCATAAATGTTTGCCGAGCTCCTCCTGCCTCGCTCCAGGCAGAGCTGGCTAACGGAAGAATCTGTGCTGCAGAATCGAGTTGCACTTTGCAGGACGCCAGCCGTGCTGCAGCTCCGGGGACCCCGAGCGGCTCTCTATCTCCTTACTGGCAGGCCGCTGCTGAGCCCTGCAGCTGCATGCATGCGTGCCACTCCTGCTCAGTGCAATCAGACACACACAGATAACCACAGTGAGAGAGGGGTGAGGGAGGGAAAGCAGCATAATCAGTGATGATGGTGTGGGAGAGCAATGCGTGTGGTGGCTAAATAATAAATGTGGCATATCGGGTTTTGTGTGAAGCCAGGACTGAAGCCCGTTCCTGTGGTGGTGCTGAGGCGAGGATGTAGAGATTTCACACATAATACTCATCTAGGGATAAAGAGTGGAATAGAAGTTTAGCCGTTTCATTGATTAGTTGTTTGACATCAATCATTTAAGTCATTTGTCAACTAAAAATGCAAAACATACACTGGTTGCAACTTCTTGAATTTGAAGATTTTCTGCTTTTGCCTACCTGTTGTATAACACTGCACATTGAAAATGTTTTGAACTCAACCATGGGCTCTGATAACTTCTTGTTCATACATAACCCAAAAAACAACAACTGATAGATTAATCAATAATGACAGTTATCATTAGTTGCAGAGAATGTAGGAACAGGAGTACAACATTATGTATGCCTCTCTGACAAGATGTGAAGAAGCTTCTCAGTAGTACTAAGTAGTTGATTTGTGATTATATTTACAAACACTTGTAAAAATATGCTGCTTTTCATTAACAACTCCAACCTCCTCTTCTCTCTCCCCTCCCCTCCCTCCTTGTCTTCTGTTTCTCCAAGAAGGTGATGCTTCCTACAGGAGCGGCGTTCCGGTGGTTCCAGTAGGACTCCTCCTCCACTCCCTACCCAAAGCTCTGCCATCAAGTGCAATGCCAACTCCTGGATTGTCTCCGGAACAGACACTGGCTAATAAACAAACAAGCAACAAAAAAAATTATAGGAAAAAAAAAAACAACAAAAAAACAAAACAGAACAACAACGACAAAAAAATCAATCGGGTAATGGATGCACCTACTTATTCCTTGAACCAAAAATGAAGCGTAAAGAAAAGCATCTATGGCAATTTTCATTCCCTTTTCTATGTTTCCATTTTGGTACCTTTTGTCCTTTTTCCAGCAGGTTTTTTTCTGTCGCTTAAACATGGAACTGTTCATTGCCAGAAACAGAAATGACGGACCGAGTGTGGACAATCAACAAATTTCTGTGTTTGGTGTTAATGTTGTTCATGTGTGGAAAGATACAGTACTTGTGTAGAGAATGTAAATTTACAGCTATATTTCAAAACTAGTGGCTAATGGCAAAAACGTTATTGTAATTCTTCACCATTATGTTACTTAAACCCTTGTCTATTTCATGATTCATTTCGTTGACGAGTATAGTTTCCAGACAGATCAGTGGTTGTCTTTGAAAGACAAAGAAAATGTTTCAAATTGTGAAGCTGCCAATTTCGGATTTAAACGAAACTGAAGAAGTCATGTTATTGGGCAGATCTCCAGGGACTCTTCACTGGGTCGAAGATGCTGTTCGCCAGAGCCGTCACTACTGTAAACTCCTAAATCAGCCCTCTTCTGCATTTCCAAACTTTTCCTTTAGTGAAACTGGCAGCCTTATGTTACTGTGGCCCTACTGAGCATGTGCCAATATTGCTCAGGGCAATAGCATTAAGAGACAGCACTTGCTCTGAGTCTACCCTACTGAACGCACTGAGACAAGATGAAATTTTTTTTTTATTTGTTTATTTGTTATATTTTCATGATTTTGTTATGTTGCTGGGTAGCTACAGCTTTTCAAAATAACCGATCTTTGTATTCGTTTAGAAAATTGGACTGGTTTTGTGAATAAAAAGGAATGCATGTATTCGTGTCAAAATTTACAGTTCTGATGTTTGTCTACTTGTCTATTTGCATGTTTTGTTTTTAAAAACAGCTGGTTTGACGAAAAGAAACATTAAGTATACGTTTTCCATGAATGAAATGAAAAAATGGTCATTTTCCTTTATAATTGGATGGTGTAGGAAAATTCTCCAAGATTCTGACAAGAGCAGAACTCATTAAAAGTAAATCAGGCGGTGGTATGAATCACCATGATGTCCTTGGTTTGACTGAGATATTTTTCTCACTGCCTATGTAATATCTTCCTATAGTGGAATGACTGATGGAGCCTTGCTATGCTAAAATGTAACCAAAATGATTTAAAAGATGTTTGAATAAGAACAATTTTGGTTGCAGTGTTTCTTCAAAATGCATGAGACCTCCTGAAAATCCTCCAAGATCTGTGTGACATTCACCATACTCCATGACATTTAAAGTCAGAAAACACAAGCAGAAAATCATTGATAGTAATGGATTACTGAAGGGAAGTTTTGTCTTCAGAGCTGTCAAGGCTATCTTGAAGAAGCCTGGGTAAAGTGTGTGTTTTGGGGCTGGATGTGTTATGCGTGCAAGGAGTAGAAGTGAGTGAAGTTTGGACAAAGACATGGATAAGTGAAAGCAGTGCTGATTTAAAAAACCTTTCCAAAAATGTGGTCAATCTCACGTGGGTCTTAGTGTAATTACTGATTCTAATGCCTCAGGTCTGTGACACATAGAGTGAATTTCCATTTCCTGCTAAGTGATGATTTTTTTCACAGCTCCATAGTCACTCTTTCATATCCAGGTGGGGAAGTAGATGCAGATTTCTGCCACAGCCGTAGTGCTGAGTGTTTTTAATTAGTGAATATCCACGGTGGAAGGCCCAGTATGGTGGGCTTGTGTACGAGCTCGTGATCAGCTTGGCGAGCGGAGGGTTGGAGAGTGTAGCTATATTCCCAGCTTCCCCCCCGGTGACAGTGCTGGGCTAGTGCCATCGCCATGGCGATGGGGGGAGTGTGTGCGGGAGTGAGTGAGTGTGTGTGTGTGTGTGTGTCTGGGGGGGTGGCTGAGGCCTTTCATTATTAATGTGCACCGCGGCGTCCTTACCTCCTCTGAGCCCGCACAGCTCACTGCCTGACCTGCCATCCAAGGGAGAGGGAGTGGGGAGGGGGGACTGAGGAGGCAGAGATAAAGAAAGAGAAGTGAGCCAGAGAGAAAGAACGAGACAACACGACTAGTGTATAGTGTAGACGCATACGACTGTAAAGTAGAAATTCATTCATGTGCTTTAATTTTGCATTTACACCCGAGACAGAAAAATTCGTCAGATTAAGATTTTCAGTTTGAGTGAGGAGGGTTTGGGTGTGGCTGCAGGTGACTGTGGCTCCTGCCTGCTGAGGTGTAGCAGCCCAGGGGTTCAGGGATGTCAGGTGGTGGTGGTGGTGGTTGCAGTTGTCTTCATGCAGAGGGGTGTACGGCTTGGTGATCAGGCCTGTCACACTAGGAAAATCCTGGAATCTTATCACCGCCTCACAGACACTGAGCAGCACTGATCTACTCACCCTCATTGCCAGCAGACATGCCCTTCCCCCATACAAATGCCCGTGCACAGGCTGGCCCCTTCTCAGCTCGCTCGGCACCTTCTTCGGATGGGGAGATAGCAGGAACTGATGCAGTCCAATTGTTGAGGAGGGAGGAATGTTGCTTGTTAAATGTGACTAACGGGAAGAAAAACATAAGCAAGTGAGTACATGGGCCAGAGTGCTGAAGAGTCAGCAGTGACCCTTGTTTTACTATATGACCATAAGTCAAGTCACAGTGAGGAACATAACCTGGTATATGTGAATATCAAAGAGAGATTTTCATGTTGTTTTCAAGCATAATCTTACCAAACAACATTGTTTTAGGAGGTTTAGATTCACTGTATAAAAATACACCAACCTCTCCGTGTCATACAAACTACATGGGCAAAGACTAGGATGTATGCTGCCCGTTAATATGAATATAATATGATTTGATTAGATTTTGTGGGAATTTAAAATTTTATTAGTAAATGAATTGTAGCTGTCTGGGGTTATCACATTTATTTCTGTGCAATGAGGGAAAGTGGGTGAAAAAGTTTGTCTCATTAGTATTTCTCAATCGGTCTCACCACATGTTCTACAAAGAAGTTACAGCAGCAAAAACAAAGGTCATATTTGATGTAACTGTGTTAAAATTAGTATTTTCCACTATACTATACCATTATAGTCTTTTCATTTTGGACTGAATAGGTTTACTGGTTAAAGTGTTTACAACATTCCTCTGATTTATCCAAAATTAACTTTCAAGTAATCTAATTGCTCAAAGGTAGACTCCAGTTTCTCATCAAGAAAAGATAGTGGTACTGGTTGCTATTCCAGCTGCTGTAGCAACGAAGGTAGCCAGATTGCATAATTTCCTATTTGGTCCTTTTCTTTATTGTGAATAAAGTAACATAAATATTATATAATTTGACATCAACAACGTTTGTATAAAAGCCTAAATTCCCTTAGAATGCAGTATGTGATTATCTATGCCTATAGATATAGATATATTGCAGATTACAACAGTAGTAAATAGGTACTATGTGGATATTATTGATAACACACATTATACTAACACTGTCTGTTTACAGCTCTTAGGTTAAAATATCTACACTTACAGTAGATGCAGTTTTCATTTCATTATGAAATACTGATGACTAATCCACTAACTTAAAGTGATATTGCACTTTCCCAGAATGCCTCACTTGTGTGAATGATGTCACAGGCTGAAACACTGAACCACAGAAATCAATGTAGCCAATCCTGTTGCGTATTGATCTTTTGAAATTGGTGCATTCTCTATTCAATTGATTTGATAACTGAGTATAAATTACATCGTACATTGTAGGATAGAAGATAAAAGTTAACAAAGGAAGGAAAAGCACTGTTAATGCTCAACACATTGTGGTTCATTGTGTAAATGTAATTTGGTAAAAATAAAATTCATGCACTCTTTTTAATTGGCCATTTTTTCATTACACTAGACTTATTACACATTTGTATTTTTTGACTAATTACTTCAGGTTAAGTTAGGTTTACGGTACATTTTTGAGCGTGGCTTCACTTAGTTTACTTTAACAAACCACCCTGAGTGAGGTAATATATTACACAAATTTTTGTCCAAATCTAACAAAGAAACATATGGCATTTCATTTCATACGAATATACTGTGTATGAATTTCCCAGTGAGATCAGGGATCAGATATTCATATTGAGGTAAATGTGCTAAATAGCAAAGGATAAATCTCACTTTGGGTATGAATGAATAAAATGTTTACTTTCCCAACCACCACCACCATAACCCACCCACGCACCTCTCCACACACATGTATATTTGGTTGAGACAAAGTAACTGTCAGCTGTTAGTATATAACTACAAATGTGTTGTATTTCACTCATTTATGATAAACACTCATCATTGTCACCTGCGCAAAGTCACTGTGTTGTCATTCTTTCAAACAGTAGCATATAGTTGACACATACAGTAACTAACACAGGCTTCACTATTTTTGGCTGTGCTGTCATTTTAAGAAACCATCTGTGTCATAGTTTCATTTAAATATTTTAGCTGTTAGAGCATCTCATTATTACCACAGCAGTAACACCAGTGTGTACTTCATGGAAATACTTAATTACATCCAAAAAATAGTGCAAAGACTTAAAGTACTTCCGCTACAGGGTAAATTAATAATATAAAAGCCAAACATCATGTCTACATACTGCACAATATATCTAAAACCATATTTGAATTACATGTGTCTCAATGGTTAGAGTCACATTGAGCTCTCATTTGTAGATCTGTACCTTTTTAACCAGAAGCACTAAACAGATGGAATCAGGAAAGGGCTTTTTCTGAGTATTTTTCCTAAAACGCCATTAAAAATATGAGCCGGTGACAATCTGCCTTTAGTGGAGAGCTGTTCAATTTCAGTATTTTTAACTTCTAGTTCTAAGTGGTAACTATTAACTGTAAAAAAAAAACATGCTGGCAGTTTTACTGAAATTATTACAATAAAAGCTGGTGCTGTGAGAAGCTGTATAACTACTTCTTGTTCAAACCTTCATTGGCGATGCCATATAGTACTTATAATCGACCTTCAATCGTCTGCCTTTAGATGGACAAATAACCACATTTATACTATATTTAGCTCTTACAATGAAATACATGTTCAGTAACTAGAAAAGTTGTTAAAGTAAAGCACAATCCACAACTACTGGCAGTAAATGATCTGAAATTTGGCTTTGGGATCTTCTGGAAAAGATATTTTTATGATTTATGATTTTTGTTAATGCTATTCCTTTGTAACACAACATAACGGTGTAATATTTATCGTAAGCAAAACAGTTAAGAACTGGCTGTTAGATCATCATACATGATAAAAATTCATAAGTGAAATAAAACTTACATCTGGCAGATTTCCTTCACCCTCAGTTTCTCGTATTGGAATATATTATTGATGGCCAGCAGTGCTTTAGGGATGGCTAAGGGCACATTCATCAGAAAGAAAATTACAGAGGATCAGCACAATTTACAAGTAACAGATTAGAATTTTTACATGTAAAGCGTTGTGAATAACAGTTGGTAATGACTTCATAATTGTAGTTAATACACGACCAGTTACAATTTGCATCTTAACTTATAAGAATTTATTGAAATTACTCAATTATGAAAATCATGATACACTAGACCTGCAAGCAGGTATACTGGGGTCGAAGCACCTGATGCAACTCTGAATCAAAGGCACACTGCCTCGGGGCAACCAGGAGGCCATCAATGAAGGGCTTAAATAGCTGATTTAATATACATTTGTTTGTATGCTTGGACAGAGATGTACTCCTGCAGTGCACACTGCCAAGATCTGCTCCAGCCTTGGACTACAAGAGCCATTGAGTCTGAGTCTGCGCTAAAACTAAATAAATCTCAATAAATCGTTTTCAACCTCAAGAGTATTGAAGTCTCTTCTAGTTTAGATAATGTTGTCTTTATCTATACTTGACTTAAAGCCTAAAAGGCAAAAATTAAATGTAAGTATAAGTTCTTTTTCCCATTCACTGGTTTGTGGATAGAATCTCCTGAACCTACCATGGCAGGATATAATATTATATAAAAATATAATACTCATGGTTAAATTATATAGCAAAGATCACACACACACACACACACACACACACACACACACACACACACCATGAATAGAACAAGAAATTTGAATATATACATGTACAAACATAAACGCATCCACTTCCGAACAAACACAGACATGCATTCTCTCCCTTTCTGTATTTCTCTCTCTCTCTCTCTCTCTCTCTCTCTCTCTCTCACACACACACACACACACACACACACACACACACACACACACACACACACACACACACACACACACACACACACACACACACAGACACACACAAGGACACGTGGGAACAGATTAAGTCCAAATCAATGGCTGTGGCTGGACTGGGAGAGAGATTTCACCCAGGGTTCTCGTTAAGGTCTGACACATGCGGCAAAGGCTGGAGGGAGTGTTATTACCAGGGTGATGGTTGATAAGACACTCGTTTCTCCACGGTGCGTCCCGCGGGAAAATGCACCGTGCAGCCATGGAAACCATAAGGCTAGGTGTTATGCTATAATTGGGCCAGCGTTTTTAACGGTGCAGCTGCACTGCCAGGTATGCCACTGTCTTCAAATGAGAAATTATAGTGGAGCCACAGCAGAGAAGATACGACCGATTTTCAAGAACGATTTTCTTCCTGTGTGGTTCCTTTTTGATTTGTTTGATCAAACAGACGTATACAGAGAGAATGCGACACAAGATAATTCTCTCAGACAAGTTGTATTCAACAAAATGAAGTAACAAAGCTAAAAAAATCAAGTCTTTGTGTGAATGGATGAGCAAACCATACACACCTGTCACTACATGTTTTAATGTATTTACATCCCACAAAGTCTTTTTTTAATAGCTTTCTAACACATTTTTGTTTTCAGTCTGGATGAAAACTGCATCAGGAAACACAGTATAAGATGGAGGAAGAAGACGAGGGAAAGGGAAGAGGAGCAGGAGGGAGTAGGAGGAGATGATAGTCGGCCAATCCCTGCTCAGTCTCTGTAACTTGGTTGATTACGATCAATTTCCCTGGTATCGATGGCCTCCCTGGCCCTGAGCTACACTCCCTCCTGCACTTTGCATGGTACGTGCTTTGTGTACCATGACATGACTCACACTCCACCACACCATCCACAACCCCTGCCACTCCCACCTGCAGTTCCCAGATCCTGGCCTTGAGAAATATCAACAGCTGGGTAACTGCGTGTCGGAGGAGGGATATAAACAAGCAATCGAAAAACACAAATGTGTCCACTTCCATGTTCTCAGAGTCAGTTTTAAATCTGGGTTAATGCAGTATTTTTAACTGATTGCCTTGTGAGTGTGGTAGGTGTAAAAAGTTTGGGTGGTGTTACTGCAGCAGTGCAGGAGGAAGGGAGATTTTTTTTTCTGTCAGGGCTGCTGAAGGATTGAGCTCTCGCTGAAAAACTCTGAGACACAAGGTGGAAATGATGAGATGAAGTTTGGTCACGACGTGCTGGACCAAAAGCCCCGAATCTGTATTTGTTCTGGGGAATGCGAAACTGTCCTCCCTGCGGCATGTGCGAGGGCGCATCCCGCTATCTCTGCACACTTGGCACGCTCTATCCGAATTAATTGCATCTCTGCGAGGGAGAGAGCGAGATGGATCAAGAGAGAGGGAGAGAGGTTTAGTCCTTCTGTTGGGCTGGTCTTGCTACAAGGGGAGTCATTTAAAATTCTGCCTCCCATGTGGCTCCTGGTTTTCACTTTAATGACCCCCCCTCCTCTCCCTCTGCTTTTTACCCCATGACTTTCCTGGGTTTGGAGCTGCAAGCTCAGTTTCCTATGGCAGCATGGTGCTGATACACATCTTCTTTATGCATGCATACAAATAAATAATGCTTGTTTATTGACCGCCATTAAGGTCATTAGTGACAAAATAGTGTATGCACCTTCTGTCTCTCCCTCTATGCATTTTCCTTGCTTCCTTTTTGTCAACAGACAACAACCCCCAACCCCCTCCTCCACCTCCGCAATCAACCATGCTGCCATCAACAATCCAACTCTCTGCTACCTATGTTTGCTTGCCAATTACTGTATGAACACCACCTTTTCTCTGAGAAAATGGCCACTACACCTGTTGTCAAGCTGAAGGATCTTTGAATTAGTCTTTGCGCTGGACTATGCTGTAAAATATGTAAAGCTTTGTTTTGGAAATGATTCTTTTGTCTGCAATGTGGAAATATGTCTACTTGGCAATAATTCATAAAGTCAGGATCATAACAAATATATTGACCTGTCCTGATGATTTCAGAGGTGCAGCTCTACATATGGACATGTCTGGGACTTTGTGGCTTGTGTGTGTGTGTGTGTGTAGCAGAGGCAGCAGAAGGCCCTGTGGATGGTTAACTGCCGCAGTGTTTACCAGCACTACAGTGAAGCTTTGCAAGAGGCACGATAGGAAATGGCCTCAGTAAGATAAAGATGAGCTTTCTACATAGTTCTCTGCAGGGGTCTCTGTCTCTGTCTCTCTCTCTCACACACACACACATACATATATCTCTGCGTGTGAGGTGGGGGTAGAGTGGTGTGGGCTGTAGGACAGCGATGGCCCACAAGGTCAGAGTAGGCAGTGTAGAGGGTTGTTTTTCTCTGTTTTTTCTCTCTCTCAGTGGTGGAGCTGTGTGCTGCCTCCCCGGGTCTCTCCTCTATCTGGTCAATACCACCACGCAGCTTCTGACGATCAATGGAGGGTCAATACCTCTCAGACGCCTGCCTCTTTGTGCTCTCACTGATTTAGCTACCACCTACCCAGGCCATCTTTTTTTTACTTTTTCTTTCTCCATCCCTGTTTTTTTATGACCCTGGCTCTCACTTAAATACATGAACCTGCTGAAATTAGAGACACAGCAGTAAATCTGAGGGGCAGAGCGCACGTTGTCTGCCAAATGGCATAAACCTTAGCCCCTCATCAGGCATTCCCATGACTATGGTGGCCCATTGTTTGCAGAAATGTCTTTTCACCTTTTTCATTAGTTAAAAGAAAAAGAAAACAGTCCATTCAACTCAGAGAAAACTATGAATCACGCTAGTATAAAGAAAATGTCAACTTAACACTGTAGTTATGCCAGCTGCCTCAATGATAAAGATTTTAATTAATGGTTTGCCAGGTTAAGGCTGACTACATAATGAACTCAGTCTGATTCACCTGTAGATGGGGCTAGATTAAGTGTAAAAAGTCCAAACATAATGGAGCATGCAGCAATTCATAAAGGAGACACTCAGTCATGCATGCAAGCAGCTGACCCATGAGCACGCAAGTGACAATCAGACTGCCAATAAGTTGGTCTGTTTATGCAGAGGTGGCTCACACTCATTCCTGCAGCACATTCACACGGCTGCTGCCGCCGCTGCTGCTGCTGCTGCTGATGATGATGATTGGTGTTTGTGAAGCTTTCCTGCACCACTCCTCCCTCCGTCTTTACTGGTTGTGGTTTTACACAGAAACTCTTTCTTAATGAATCAAGGGGTGAATCTTAAATATTATTTTATTATAAAAAAAGCAAGGCCCTCCACAACAGTATTAATATTTTCTCTGCACCCTCTCCTTGACTTTGAAAAAATTGCAATGCCCTCCCTCAGTATCTCAAAATAATATATTTAAGGCAAATATAACAAAATAGTGAAATTACAACCAATTTGAATAAAGAGCAGCTGCATCCTTCTGGGATGACAAAAAAGTTGTAACACCCTTCCCTGCTCTCCCAACAAATATAGACTACCTTCCCTTGAGCAAAAATTAAAAAGACATAACCCTCCCCCCACTAATATTTTTCGTGCAGTCCCTTAGCACACTTGAACTTGGCTTCTTTGAAATCTGAGAAGTAGAGCCTTCAATGCCAAAAATAACTCTATTAGCACTTGTTACATTTATTGGGTTAGTCTTTATATAAAGTGTGCTCCTCCTTACAAAAACAAGTTTATTAACTTTTTACCACTAACTGTTCTGCCCTTGGGATGCTTTCAGAGTCTGCTAGACATGAATATGAACATATATGTACTGAAAGAGTAGACTAACATCTTTTTGGTCATTTTGGTCATTTTCAAAAAGATCATCCTGTCGCAAAAATAACCCAGGTACTGAAACTTTAAAAATACTTTTAAAGCAGTCTGGCAGGCCAACATTGTAACACATCCTTGAAATGTTTATGCCATTGCAAGGCCCTAACAATCAAATATTGTTCTGCTGGTTTCATTTAGGCAGACCACCCTGACAAAGAGTTTATAAATTGTGCCAAGTATTGACTTAAGTTCATTTTGTGTCTTCAAATGTGAGTAATTGCTTCAGTACAACTATAACTACTATAACTGTTAAATAATACAGGAGGATTCAAGTCAGCATACAGGGACCAGAAGTAGAGAATGCAAGGTGTTTACTTGACTGGCCTACTAATATCCTTGCCATGGTCTTAATACTTTGGTCACGTTATTTAAAGAAATTTGTCAGAGCATTTCTTGAAAGAAATCATTAGCACTAGTGGTGCAGCTGTTATTAGACTAAAATTGCTGTGGAATAATGGCAGTGTGACATCTGTTGTTATTCCATTATTACGGTACTAGTTTCCCCCACTGATCAACAAAACAACTCACGCTCTTTGTACCATAAGAAACAGAAGAGGAGAAAGACCAACAGGCTGATCATTGTTCCGCAGCAACTGCATCAAACATACAGGCCTACAACGAATTAACACTAGAGTAACTTTAATAACAGTATCCAATTTTAACTGTGTTTTATTCAAAATCTCAAATTTCTCATTATAACGAACTGAATGACCATGATCCAGGGTAAGGCACATCAGGAAAAAAAATAGAAGAGAAAAATGGATTCTTCAACAGCAACTGAATAGCACACACAAGCCAAACACACTCGGCCATTAAAAACACCCACAGAGCCATTTGGCATTGTTCTACTAGAAACCTAATATTATTTACTAAAGAATTCAAGTGGGAAAAAAAAACAAAAACAAACTGTATTAAAAACTGTATTTTGACCAAATGTTGTCCTCTTAATGATAATCTTAACTGAAGGTATCTATCTTTAGCTCCAAAATACATTCACTGGCTTTAATTTAGCCGAACATCATCAAGAGTAACAAAACAATAGCATGAGACCAGACACGACTGTACATGAACAACTGAAATAATGTAATCAGGTGATTATAAAAATGCGACAATCACACTCCATAACCTCATCTATTTCACAGCTTCTTGGGCCAATCATCTCCCAGTCTGACACATACTGAGTCACAGATACAAACTGCTGGTGTAAATTTGTTGAAATGACAGTAACGCTGTAGATTACAGCCTGCAAAGTACAGCGTAATTGCTCCGGAGTTATGGTGTAATCTTTTGTACTAACGATGTACCAGTACAATACGTACCAATACCTATATATACTGTAAGTACAGGGGAACAAGATGTGAAGTCATGGAATAAGGGGGCAACAATTTGGTATCTTACAAATAACTTTTACTGTAGTTATTTTTTTAACTACTGGGTAGCCTACTCATTCTACTATTACAGGGCATGGAAGACCTACTGAGCAATAATCCAGACTTTAATCTGGACGAGAATTTATAGTTACAGTATATGCGGTGGTAGTTCCCCTCTTGGTACATTTAGTTACAGCATAACTACAGGGTATGCGGGCTGTAATCTAAAGCACTGTTAATTCTCCCATTGTTACATTTAGTTATATGGTAACTACAAGGTAATAAAGCAGGTAATAATGCTAAACCACTCACAGATACGATGAGCAGCAGGGTTGGGACTTGAATCCAGGTCTCCCGCAAAAGAGCTGAGCACTATCCTTGAGCCATCAAGACGGATAGATATTTTGAACATGTGGCCACAATGACCACCAAACTAATTCCTGGATCAGTAGGCCTGAGCACCAAAGGACAATGACAACATTCAGAAGATAATATTTATTTGATTGTACTCATGGGGAGTCGGGGGAGCTGCTTTGCATCACAGACAATATCATCTCTGTGCTCCTACAAACAGGAACTAGCTAAAACTAACATAACCTGCAACTTTTATTTCCTGTTAATTCATGATTGATTTCATAGCCTTTTATAGAATAACAAAACTCACCTCTTAATTTCAACTTGCATAACATTGGAGGCAACTATCTTGAAGGATAAAAGCTTTTTCCTATAGTGCAGAGGACAATGGCAAATACATGTGATGTTACAGTCAGATTTTGTCACACTTACTGATTTGAACCAGAAGCACAAATGTGCTGGAAGTATCAAATGCAGTTTCAGATGCCTTTCAGACGCCTGAATCATCTGCTCCTTGATAGTTTAAGCAGTTGTGTAATAACCTGCAACCCTATCACCAGACCAGAATGTTGATATTGGACAGTTCTGCAATACCCCGGATTACGTTCAATGAGAATGCTTTTTACGTTCAATGCCAGTGTTTTTAAAATTTTCACTTTCCGCAATATATGTACATGGCAACTATGCAGTCTGCAACTATAGTGTGGTTAAGGTTAGGCATCAAAAGTACCCGACTTCAACACCCTGACTTTCTGCCTTGCTACATGGACGGCACACTACTTCCTGTGTTGGTACTGAATGTTGGCAGTGGACGCAAATCATGAGGTGTAGAATTGTCCTGAATGTAACTCTTAGGGAAACTGGGACCAAACAGAACCAAATTGTTTCAACGTGACATTTTTAGTTGGCTGCCAAAAGGCTTTGCAATCTCAAACTATCCAGAGGACATATAAGCCTACACAGACGTGGCAAAAAAAAAAAGGATTGAGTGAATTGTTTGTTTTGTTACTTTACTTTTTTTGCATTAAAAATGTTGCGATTCAGCAGTCAACTCACAAAAATTGTCAGATATCCAATTATTGTCCCAAATGCACAAAATTACTTTTAAAAATAGTTTCCTGCTTCCAACTGCATTACCAGACAAAAAGAAATCAAAGGTGACAAAATGCAGTTTTCCAATCTCTGCAAGTTGATTTTGGCAGCATACTGAAATAAAAGGAAGCCAGTGGCGATCAGCAGACATTTGAAATTCAAATTATTTGTAGTGAAGGGATAAAACTTTCAATACCGTTGTTATGGTACTCTAAGGCAGAGACATAGTTCACACAGTCTATAGCCTTTCTCCCTGGCATCTCTCTCTTCTGACAGCTGACAGACACTGACCCGTTAAAGGGAATCACTCATTATCACATCAGACCGCCCCGACTTATCTCCACCTCCTGACCCACTCTTGACCTCACGTTTTCCACAGATGCAGCAACTTTACTCACCACAGTGGTAAAATGCAGGTGTGTGAACCAGTCAGTAGAACTAACAAAGCCACTTGGATGAGTGATAGAGTAAAACAGTAAATCCAGTCATCTTTGGCATTGTACTTTTATACATCGTTTTGATGTCTGAGCTTGTTCATAGATATTATTAGTGGGATTTCTGCATTGAAAGTCAGCACTGTTATTAAAATAGGTTTGTTGTGGAAAGTAACAGTATGAAAATGACCTAAAAGCCTCCACTGGGTAGATCCTGTACCTGAAAGAAAGAAACGAAACAAACAAAGAAGCAAACCAAGGATAAATAATAGAAAGAAACCATGATTAATGATGAAAATAAAGTTGATATTTTGTCAGATACGATGTTGAACCCTTTGAATCTCTAGTAGCAGTTGACTAACATCCCCTCTCCCAAAGTGAAGGATGATTGGAAGGCCCCTGTGGAGCCCAGTGACATTATGGTAATCGTCATTACTGGGGTTGGAGTGCGTGCGTGACTGACGCCATTAGAGAAAGTGCAATTACAGTAGGCTTTGGTGACCTTACTGACTAGTGGAGGTCAGGGCTTCTCATTAGAGTCTCCACTGTGCCAATCAATAAGTGAGTGTATCTTGGTGGGCGCTAATCATAGCTTTGACACAGCCTCATGCCTTGCCACCCCCCATTGCCACCCACCACCCTTCCTCTGTTCCACCTTTTAGCTCCCTTATTACCAGAGCACGAGCACCCTTTTCACTCCAGCACTGAATGGCAAAATTGGTTTAAACAAATAGATATACAGTATATAGTATAATGTGGCAAAGCATGCACATACAGGGAAAATATAGAGACCAGCTGATACTATAGTATTGCTATAATAAACCCTTAGGTAACACTGATAGTACTGTAAGTTATAGCATACTATTTGCAAATAAGCATTATCTGCATAATTAACAACTACAGGTACATACTGTATTTGATGTAAATCTGTTGAGACACTGCCTTACATTATATAAAGTTCAGTAAATGTACAATACAGAAGAGCTTTTCAAGGTGTGGTTGAATTCTGTGTTATAAAAAAGGCTGACTATGCTGAAGCTCAGTTTTCAGTGGTGGAATGTAAATAAGTACATTTACTAAGTACTACATCTCAGAGGGAAATATTGTACTTTTTACTCCGCTACATTTATCTGACAGCTTTAGTTGCTAGTTACTTTACAAATTAAAGTTAATAATTTTTAATTGTAACACACAAAACATGTGAAGAACTTATAAAATGTTTGTTAGAAATTAAACTACAACAATTTATACAAGTACAGCTGAAACAATTAGTGGATTTATCAATTAGTTGATTGATAGAAGATTAATTGGCAACTCATTTTTCATGTAAAAACATTTCCTGATTCAAATGTGAAGATTTTCTGCTTTTCTTTTTAATTCTTTTCTTTCTTATTTGGACTGTTTGGATAAAACAAAGCATTGTGAAGGTGTCACTTTGGGCTCTGGGTAATTGTGACAGCATTTCTCACTATTTCCAGAATTATTACAAACCAGACAATCAAACGATCTGAATATATCCTCCATCACTGGGTTTTGTAACTTCAGTGGGTCAGTTCAAGTGCAGCCTATCATTTCCTTCTATTCCTCAGACTTTTATTTATTGGCCTGGACTCCATAACCTGTGGGTGGTTCTAAAACGTCTGTTCAGATAAGTCTCAGTGTGCAGTTGTCAATGATGTCTGATCAACAGTTGATGTGATGTAATCGATAGACATCCGTTCTTAACCCCCTAAATGCTGTCTAGACATTACCAGAGATACCTGGTACCCACACTCTTTTTTTTTAACCTGCATATCTGTCAATTTTGGACAGGAGTGTTGGAATATATGTGACATGTTTGTGCATCATATTCCTTGAAATGCTGCATATCTACTTTTGTGCTGCTTGTTGAATGTTTTGATTAGTATGAATGTTGTGCATGTATCAAAATAATTAATTAGCTCAAGATATCAAACTATACCAAACAAATGATTTTGATAGCACCACCACATCTCCAGACCAATGTATTGTACGTGTTCCGGCAGTGTTCTGCTTCACTTATAAACCCCGCAATAACTGTTTACACATTTTTTCATTTACTGTATGATACGAGCGTCTGTGGGGGGTCTTATATATTCCCTGCAAAGGTTGGAGATGCTCTGCCGTTGCCCCGCCCACACATAGTAGCTAATAGCTGGTATTGTGCTCTGTATCTGAGGAGGTTTTAAGGGGAATTTATTCCCTCATCTCTGCTGTGCTAAATCTAGGGAATGACAAAGTTAAAGCCTAGACAAATAAACTCTCTGTATCTTCACCAAGTAATGCCATACTATGTGAGTTGGCTCACTGAATTGGAGCAGTGCAACATATATCCAACAGTAAGGACGTCTATTTAAGGCGTCAATGTTTTGCACTGCACTGCTGCACTTATCAATTGTTTGCGTTGCTGTAACACTGCTGCAAACGCTGCTGCTGCTCATATAGTATTTCATTAGCAACACCTACATACCTTCATTAACCTGTAGGATGTCTACAGTAAGTCAGTCAGACCTAAGTGCCAAATATCAACTCTGTACATAGTAGTCAGAACACAACAGTGTGAAATGGCAGCCGCTGGTTACATTTAAGCTATAAACAATAGGTTGGAGAAGTAAACTGGAAAGGTGGTTAAATAAAATTATACAAAATAAATAGAGATATCCCAGGACTAGTTGTCACAAAAATTCCAGGAGAACCTTTATCCAGCAGTTTTCACATCTGTCATCAGACGAGATGAACTCTTAATATGCTGGGGAATTGATAATGCCTCGGCGATGTGAGTGTGTGTAGCAGTGTGCTCTGTCCACGGTGGTGTGAAGTATGCACTGTGGCTTGGGGGCAAGCAGTCAGGCAAACAGGCTGTGAGCCAGTTGTCTACAGAGACAGAGGGGGAAGGGTGGCCAGCCAGAAGACTCCAGATCCGCCACAGCTCTTTCCTCACTGTTTGCACTCCAGTGGTTTAGTCACCAGACCCGCCTATTAAATCAAAGGCCCCCTCCGACAAAGACTGCCAATTATGTCCAGTTGAGATGCCCCCCACCCTGTCCCTTTCGTGTCCCCTCCCGGATTTTGTCATTCTCTATTCTATTTTATCTTGCTTCCACTCTTTTCTCTCTTATTCCGTCTGACTTATTTTTCCAGGTCTCGGTCAAATGGGAAAACACTGTGTTGCATCTCTGACCTTCTCCGGGTGTGCAACTCTTGCTCTGCCTCTCTGAAGAATGAAGAAAGACCTATAAAGGTTTGCTGTAATTGTAGCTGAGGTGTAAAACTAGCATCCCATGGCTATTGTGGCTTTTTGTATCTTCTTTGCTAAGAACCAGGTTGTGTAATTTTGATAACAAGAACAACATCAGGAGGGACAGGAGGATCATCATTTTTAGCTATGCTAGCAGCATGGGGATGGCAATGTCAGACTGTTGGTCAGACTGAAATATCTCAACAACTATTGGATGCCATGAAATTTTGCACAGACATTCATGGTCTCCAGAAGATGACTCGTAGTGACTTTGGTGATTGCTTGAACCTTTTATCAAGCGCTACCATCATGTCAAAATTTCAAATTGTCCAATACTTTTATGACCAAATACCTGCTAAATGAATGACGATCAGCCTCAGCCTTCTTTTGTGTTTAGTGCTAATTAGAAAACGTTAGTATGCTAACACGCTAAAGTAAGATGGTGAACATGGTAAACATTATACGTGATAAACATCAGCATGTAAGCATTTTCATTGCGAGCATGCTGACATTAGCATTTAGCTTGAGCACTGCTGGTACTCACATCTTACAAAATTCAAAATTTAGTTAATTTCAGTTACATTTTGAAAAGCCAACAAACAGCCTCAACATTTTCTATGATTTTTCTATCTATGATGTCAAATTCAAAATGCTTCCACACATCACTTCTAAGATGGTTTGGTGTCATGATTATCCGTTCAGCACGGCTCACTTCCATTTCCTCCATTTTGCATTGACAAATAGAACAATACTGCCTAGTTTAGGGATACTGACAAGGCCTGCACCCCCATTTGAGTACAAGGCACTGCCTATTGCACTTAAACATTGTGAATGATATAAAATCATTACAGACAAAACATTTTTTTCCCCCAAGTTAGAATGGTAGTTTGAATTTTAAATAAAAAGAGACAACCCTACTGTACATGGGATTATGTTGGTGTGTGTGGTGGTGCTTCAAGCTGGCAGAGTTGTTTTCCAAACAACTTTTTTTTTAAGAAAGCACACTGAGATTGCCCCAAGCAAATGTCCTCACTCTGTTAAAAACTAAAAACTTGTTCTGGTCCTCACTATGTAGGAAGCACAAGTACACACATCTCTCTCTCTCTCTCTCTCTCACACACACACACACACACACACACACACACACACACACACACACACACTGATGCATGATTATCAAAAGCGGTTTTCACTCACTATTGTAACTTATGTAACCTACTGTTTGTACTTCCATGCATACTAAGGTTCAGTGATAGTCTTAAAGGATAAGGCTCTCAGCCCAAAGCCCATTGGTTCCTTCTGAAACATAAATCAGGTGCAAATATAGTTTCATTTTTAAAAATGCCTCAGTAATTTCCTAAAACAGCTGGACACTGTAGTTTTTAGCAGACATTTCATAAACTAGAGAATATACTGTGTTTTTGGGGTCTGTTTTCAGCCACAGCGTTGGTGCTCCAGTGAGTATATATGGCAACAGGACAGTGTATGCGGGACTGACTAAAAATAATCTACAGTGACCATGTTTATGTTAATGAAGAAAACAACAGTGCTCTACGGCACAGAGGAATAAGCTATATCAGGAATTGGCTACACAAGCAACATTAGTAGAATACATTCATTTGTAGTTTTGGTCTTTTGATAGGATTTGTTGACAATATGAAAAATATCGAATATCATCACCCAATACATGACAGTTCATGTTGGTTGTGTGTTACATCAAATTGATTGATATTACTGCTATATTACTGCATCCTATCACATTATATTTGTGTTTCAGCTGAGCAAATAATTAATTTGCCAAAAGAATCTCAGATACTCTCAGGAAGGGGTCATGGAATTTCAGAAATTTTCAAATTGCATTAAATTTTATGTTCAGTTCAAGTGTGAGATTTTGTGAGGAGTTCGTCATTACTTTGCTGGATTGTGGGCCTCATGCTTAAAGCTTATTTATAATATGCACCCAACAGAAGCACAAAACAAAGGCTATTACATTTATTCATAAAGATGACATTTTATGAAAAGGCAGAAAATCTGTGTGATATTTGCCACCAATACAATATAATATTACATGTGAAGAAGTCATCACAATTCTGACGTACACCCAATAATGATCTAACCAGTGAAGGCATTTTGGTAACAACGTAGACCGACAGATTTTGCTGCTTGCTGTGTTATTGATGTCTGTGCATCGCCCCATCCACTGGTTGCCTGTGGTTGTTCGTAATGGATTGTAAACCCTGGTGCATGCATACAGCGCTGCCCCCCCCACCACATACCTCCAGGCGATGCTCCAGCTCTGCACGCCGCTCGTACTCTACGCTCTGCTTCCCTCTCTTGCTTGGCCCTTCCTTCTCCGGTTAGCACTCCACCCAACTCTTCTACGCTATACCTCCCAAATGCTGGAATGACCTTCTCTCTACAGCCTGAACACCCTGCAAAACCTTAGTTCTTAGATTTTCTACTTTACACTTGTATAAGGCTTTGTTTTTCACAAGTTCACAAGTTTACCTGCATCTAATCATAGCTCATTTTTCTCTTACAATCACATTCTAAACTCATATTAATATGCCATTATACATAGAGCACTCCTTACCTACCCTTAACTGAAAAAACCCGTTCTAAAATATATATACATATGTATCAAATTTAGGCCAAATTTGAGAAGTATCAACTAAATACCTTAAATATAAAATGCTCCATGGTGGATGTCCAGAACTGCGAGGTCAAAGGCAACTAAATTTCCTCTATGATGAAATGTTTTCAAGACAAACAGACTGTCAATCTAGTGAGACAGACATTTTTTAAATTAATATTTGATAGCAAGTGATATATTCCAAAGATGACAAATCTGACTTTCACCACTGCTGCATCAAGGATTAGTAGGGAGCTCAGGAACCTCAAGAATATCATGGAGCAGGCGCTCAGGAGAGGATATAGAGAGAACGCCACCAAGCCAAAAGCCAGCTCAACAAGGCAATCAGACTGGAGAGTCAGGTTGCCAACAATGACTCATACTACAGGAAAAGACTTAACAGTTCTCCTTCCCCAACAACCTCAACCCTCTTTATTGTCTTACAGGCACAATAAATCTCCCTCACTCAGCCTCCCCCCTACAGAAAGCAGAACTCCTCTATTTTACCTCAGAAGATGTAATTTGTGTCATTAGTGGTAACATTTGTTTATATCAGGATCATATGTCAAAGTTTTAAAAATATCCACTCCCCTTCCCACCCACTGATTCACTTCTGTTGAGAAGGGTGGTGTCGCTGTGATACAAAGGCACCCAGGTGCAGCGAAAATGATCTTTTAAAAGAAGCACTGTGGGATGCTTCCTATGGCAGTGACAATATAGGAGAGAATAGAACACACTGTTAAATATACAGTATGCCTCTGTCTTTATGGTTCCTTTTTTTATTGTTAGACATATACGCGAATGCAAACTGTGCAACAAGTGTAATGATGTTTGGCGGGCGTTTTCGACTCTTAATAAGGTTCAAAAATAGTCATGATAAAAATATATACCTGACAGTGTGTTCACTAATACAATAAACAGATACTGTAATCATAATGAGAACTTGCCATTAAAAAACATATCCAGCTGTCTCATTGAATCAATAGCATTTAAACAAATTTACAAACTTAATACTTTGTATTTATATAACAATAACAGTACATCAAAAGACTCTGGCCACTTTGTGTATGGGTTGTTACTTTGCTTTGTGATCATCAAACCCAACTTTGTAACAAATTATTTATTGATAATGCACTGTTTTCCACTCATGGGTGTCCACTGCGATTTCAGTTTTGGCTTACTTGAAACTGGTGAATATAAAAACATAATCTACTGGGATCTCAGTGGCTCTGTCTGCCCGGGAGGATGAGAGTTGTTGAATGTTTGTGTTTATTTGCCGACATGACAGGGTAGATCATAGGTGGAAATAAATTAAACATAATTGTTTACGTATTAGATCTGTACTGAAAAAGAACATACTGTATGTGTGCTTGACAAAACTCTTCCTTGTATAAGTGGGTATTAAAAGAAGAGAGGAGTGCAAATGCCATTACATTATGTCCATAATCTTATAGGAGTTTCTTTATTTTTATGGTCACCAGTTTGACCATTTGCAGCATCCCGGCTTACGCTGACAATGAGGGAGAAGGGAAGAGAAATGACCTGGTCTGAGTATGTTCGCTTTTCAGTGGGGGAGACAGATGCTTGTTTACTGGCCTCATTATGTCAGCAGCTGTCCTGAGCGAGTCACACTGTGGTCCTCTGTCCACCTACTGAGACCCAGAAGTCCAGCACCTGGCAATGGACACACTGTAAAGGGTTTCAAGAAAATCTTGAGAGGCTCTTAATTTAAATTGCTGTCACTTGACCTCTACATGTATGTGTCCAAGCATAATTGCAGTCAGTCATTTAAAGGCGTAATGTGTATTTTTTGAAAATATATATTACAAGAATATCCACATGTAATTGACTAGTTTGGCTTCTGCTGGATGGAAAATGCACATTTTTGCATTTCTCAACTGACTGAGAACTGTAACTGAAAATAATTAAACACCCATGAAATACAGCCCCTTTTAAAAAATGACTGGTTTAAACAAACCTTTTTGTTTTGCATTTTGATCACACACCACCTGGCTTTTAATTGATTCTTCCAACACTAGCACTTAAATTGTCCACAGAAAGGTCTAAGACCTGGTTCAGCTGAGAAAACATTACTATTTTACAAACAACAAGTGATAAGAGAAATTATCTTTCAGGTTTTGTAAAGACTTTTACCATCTCATATTGCTTTCTCTTTGCACTTTTAATCCAGATTGTTTTGTTTTTTCAGGTAAAAATATGTAATTGCTGAGAAATTTACAGATTCTGCATTACATTACAATGTTCTGTTCCTGACATCTACAATTTAAATCAGTTTTCACAATATAATAAAATGTATGTAATCCAGCACCACAATATTCATTTCAATGTGCCTACTGCATATTCACAGGCATGCTTTTGCCCCAAATGCATACACATTCATGTATGCATTTGTTTTTCCTCTCTGCAGTCCCCACATCTATAATCCCTTTTATTGAAATCCGTGTCACCTGCCGCCTGCGCAGTCCAGCACCCTGAAGCATTAGATGGCTGGCATAGTGACGGGCACTGCAGTGAGAGGAGAGAGAGAGAGAGAGAGAGACATGATCATAATGTCTTTCATTTAGTTGTGTTAGCAGGCTTTTAAAATTTTGACAAATTAATGGTTTATTTCATGCAAAAATATAATTGGAAGGCTACAAGCAGCTCATCAGCAGCGTCTGCAACACAGATATTTGAGCCAGTGAAAGCACCTAAATTTTCACTGACAGTGGTACCAAATTTCGCTGTGAGCTTGACATCTCCCTGCTGTTATGGCAGCACACTGTCACCAGGACTGCCCACACTTTTGGTCAGGAAGACGGAGTCATGGTGGGCATCTTGGCTGGACGCTTGTTGCCTGTTTCTCCACAAGTATATTACCATTTCTTCTTCCCTTAAAGCACACAGCAACACCAGACTGAGCATTGTGTTTGGGGAAAGATTGAGATGGAGAAGGTGAGGTAGCCCACGCCACAAGGGAGGTGGAAAGAAGACAAAGTGAACAAGAGAAAGGAAAGCCAGAGGGGGAGAGGAAGAAGGGAGGATTGAGCAGAGGGAGCGTGAGGCAATTTTGCAAACCTGTGACACATTAATTATTAACAAACTCGGGCTAAATGCGTAAACTCTCCCTCCTTTTCATTCTCTCTTCTCCTGTCTTCACCTCCTGCGCAAAACGACGGTCACATGCACTGTAGATGTGTACACACATATAAACACACACACACACACACAACTCAGCGAGGTGGCATGTGATGCTCGTAACATGAAGTGGAGCATGTCAAAGGGCTGGGGAAGGTGTCAAGCACAAGGCCTGCAAAGAGTGGGAGACCGGAGAGAAGGAGCCAGTGAGGATGACGTGAGGCAGCGAAAAGAGGAGGTGTATAAAAAAGATATAAAAAAGAAGAGAGAGGCAGAGGTAAGAGAGAGAACTACAAAGTGAGAGTAAGACAAACATATAAACAGTAGGGCAATGAAAGAGATTACGCATGTGTTTTTA
Source organism: Siniperca chuatsi (assembly GCF_020085105.1). Classification (NCBI taxonomy): domain Eukaryota; kingdom Metazoa; phylum Chordata; class Actinopteri; order Centrarchiformes; family Sinipercidae; genus Siniperca; species Siniperca chuatsi. The sequence continues at coordinate 12,633,176 of NC_058055.1, forward strand.
CAGTAGGTGTGGATTTTTGTTTTGCAAATGAGGCTGCCAGCTCTGTTCACGCAAAAAATATAGACAGCAGGAACATGTGGTCTTAATTTGAAATGGACAAATGATGGATGAGTAAGGGTATTGTCTTAAAATGTAAAAACATTTTTTATGTGATCATGTATAGCAGTTGAGCTAAATTCACCCTTTGTTTGGAGAGCAGCGTATCTTTCACGCATCCCAGTGAGCTGCTAATCATTAGTAGGTGGTCAGTCCATTTGGCATTCAGTATTCTCTGATCAATTGGCTAGAATGTTCCAATGGCACAACATGAACGTGCTTCAGTGTTAGTGTGTGTGTGTGTGTGTTGGGGCAGGCACTGCTTGAGCGGTCACTCTGCCCCTCAGGCGATGGTGTGTGTTCGGAAGGGAATGGATCCTCCCCCAGGAGTGCAGGGAGGAGATGTGTGTGAATGTCCCTACAATAGTTTTGCTGCAGTCTGTCCTCTCACACAACATTTGAGTATCCGAGCGTGTACATATACAGATACAACATCCAAAAACAGGCCAAGATATGGATAAACAATTTTGGAATATATAAACATTGTCAATCGGATTGTGGGAGGGTGTCATTATCTTTATTGGCTTGAACTTGTCAGTGACAGTGATGTAAAATTTCTTCATGATGTAATGTGACATAATCCATAAACTGAGTTAGCATTACACTCCTATAAAATTGTCGGACAGTGTATAAAAAAAGAAGATCAAAATCGATCCAGCAGAACCAGAAATATTGTTATCTGGCACCTACATTACCCACAATGCAACACGACTGGTGACAATTCAGTCAGAGATTCGGGTGTGTTATGCTAATGTAGCCTCGAGCTGCTAGCCTCAAGCAGAAATGAGGAGCGGGCCACAGAGGTCTGGTAAGCTCACTTCTTTTTAACGCCACACCTGCAGATTATTTTCATTTTCAAACTTGTAGCACCACCAACACGGACTCAAGTGACATCACTTAAGGAAATGTATCAGATTTTGCACAAAACAAACAAAAGGCTTTATACAACTGTTTTCACATATGCAGTAGTACTCCCCAAGACTTGTAAGCAGACTCTGATGCATACAATCGGTGGAGATCCTCCTTAAAGTTGGATGCATCATCCAATACTAAAAATATTCATCCAAGCCACTAAAGCTCACTACATATGAGAGGCAATTCAAAATTGTTAATTAGTTTAGGATTCATTTTATGTTTGAATACACCTAAAGTCATAAGCCAATAATCTAGAAACTTTTTTTCACAATATGAGAAATTTCCAAAGTTGTGCAGATTAATATGATGAATATACAGTATGTCTTTTCCCCATGACGGCTATGACAAACATATGAACGGCAGTGCTAAGGACACTAAATGTAATGTTGTAAACTGTTTACATAGCCTCTCTGTGTCTTACTACATGATCATTGTAACTTTATGTCATGCTTTCATTCAGATGCAGTGGAGTAGAAGTATAAAGTAGCACAAAATGGAAATACCCAAGTAAAGTACCTCAAAATTGTATTTAAGTATAGTACTTGAGTAAGTACTTTTGAGAAAATTCAATTTTCAATCAGTGCCTTCAACCCACCACTGAGTTGAAGTGAATAAAAAGGCTCTCTGAACATCACAAAAGAAAAAAAGTCATTGTGGAAATAAATATTTTTCCAGAATTAATTCATATTTGCTTTGTTCATATTGTTCTTTTGTGCAGGCTCATGATGGCTATATTTCATTCTGTGCAAAGACAAAAACAAAGAAATGTACTTATTCTTATAAAATATTGAATATGCTAATGCACTAACAAATGGCCATACACCATAGTATGCACCTTTATATCACAATGGGAAACTTTACATCACAATTGGCACCATTAAGTTACAATGGCTACCTTGATGCGTGCAGCAGGGTGTATGACATTTCTGTGATTTCAAGGGGGACAAACGTCTTCTTTGTTTCCAGTCCAGATTAGCATAAAAACTCTTCTGTGATGCCGAATTACTGCTGGGCCTCATGGTGTGCAATGCATATTTTGAATCTCAGCTATGCGCTGAGGTTTGTAGAGTCTGTTTCCTGTTTCACTCATGTCATCATTTCAATCAGGAGAGACTTCATCATGAGTGAACAAATATTGTTATTGACGTGCACAATAAAGATGAGAAATGTGAAGAGTCTTTGGCGATTTGACAGCATTGTGTATTTTGAGGGGATGCAGTCTAGACACTGGTGGTGGTGATGAAAGGATGGCTGAAGATCTGTATGTGATGAGGAGTGGACTTCTGATGAGCTCAACCTGGACACTGGAGGTGAATAGGGTGGAGGAAGGTCGCAACGATTTTGCACTGAAATGACAGCTGACAGCAGGCAGAGAGGAGAACAGATTTAAAGTTTGACAGCAGCAATATGATTGGCTGATACAGGTTGATCCACGTATGTTCACAAATGTGCAGACACAGCTCTAGCTGCCATCAGTGCTCAGTGACTCATTGCAATCAGTTTGACCACTTGACCATGATCATATGTTATAATAAGAGTTCCTCAAGAAAGCATTAATTAATATCAGAAAATGTCACATTTGGCATGTCATAAACCTACATTGTTATAAAGTAAAAAAATTGCCTGATCCTTATATTGCCTTTTTTATGTTCTGTGACTGTCTGAGGTGTCCCCTCAGTGAAGAAGAGCCTTCAGCCATTACCTGCTCCAGTCCAACTGCACCATACTGTGCGTTTTTGCAAATGGTAGCAGTAATGCCATGTTGACTTTTATGCATGAGAAAACTCCAGACTTGGGTGCAAGCCAGTTGCTCAGGCTCTTCCATCACCTCAGAGCTTCACATCCTTTCATGTGTCACAGCTCTAGATATACAGAGATACAGTTTCCTAAGTGGACAGCTGTCACATATGGGACAGTGGTCACCAAAAATATCACTTTTTATGTCATTTCAGAGCAATAAAGTGTAAACTGACAAAATAATTATCAAGAATTTCACACAGTTCTGTTCTCAGCGATAGTCATAATCGGTTACTGTGATTTTATGTGGAGAGAAACGTGTGTGTAGGGCCAAATAAATAAACACGGTTTCTGCTATCTTTTTTGTCCTGTCTCTGACATGCTCCCTGCTGTCACTCAGTAGCACATGTCACAGCATAGGTCCTCTCTGCATCTTGGCCATTAACTCTGGTTTATATAAAGTATATCTTACAAATTCACCACATTTTTGTCATATCCTATGAAGAGTGACATTCAAATTAACACCACACGCATACGGTTAAATATAGTCAACCTTAAAATATTCCAGTTCTCAGAGAACCAGAGTTACCCTGGTAACAAATGTTTTTCTCTTACTTCAACATGAAAAATCACCATGGCTGAGTTCACACATTCTGTATTTATCCGTAGCGATAAAAACATGGCATTTATTGTCATATGTGCTAATTTCTCCTGAAATCAGGTCTGCTGTGTACAAATCACCTCTTTAGTATGATTGGCAGTCTATGACCCACAAGCCAAACCACACAGTCACTATTTATACATAACCTATAAGATTTGATTGGTGGAGCTTGATTGAGATTGTACACAGACTTGGGGGAAAGAAACGCTTGAGACATGAAACTCAATGGAACAAATTCCCCTGATTTGAAGTAAAGTCTGGTGTGCCTGGACTTAAATAACCTGAACTGGTGCAGTTAATAGACTAATTCAATCTGTATATATTTAATTAATATAACACATAACGTTTTCCAATAAAATTCTATTTTAGGGCATTGGTTATCCATAGCATGTAGCTGCTTACATTTAATACAGTGACTTTGGGAAAAGATTAGACACAAACCTGTCAAATTACATAATAAAAAAGTAAAATAAAATTACACTGATGACAATGTTGCCATGTCTGTAGATTTCTACAGTGCATGGGCCTAAAACATCTGCAGACAATAAAGAGGCAAGAGAATGAGTCAGCATGAGTCATGCTTTGAAATCTTGCCAGGATGGCCAAAGCTGAAATTGTTATAATGTCATGTACTGAGTGCTCAGCATCTTTGTCATACCATGTCTGAGTCTGACACGCTGGCCATCATGGCTGTTCACCAGCACACAAACCGTCATGCTGTTAAACTGAGGTGGGAGCCTGCTTGGAATCCAGGTTGAACATTAGAGAAAAGCTGGGTGAGGGTGCAATTATTACGCCGTCACACATTAACACTACACCTACACTTTTTCTTACACTCAGACTATAACATCTCCAATAATTTCCTTGCTCAACATCAATCTTAATAACACTCAAGGACAAAAGGTCATCTGCCACTGCTGACAAGAAACAATCCACAATGCAGTTCAGAATTATGATGTGATGACAAGTGAGCCAACTTCATCTGCTGATAAAGGCCCTGTGTTGTGGTTGAAAGCTTTGGAAAAAGCTAGTAAGTGTACCTTGAGTTAAGATTATTTTATCAAAGTTCTGAAATACTTTTAGTCTCATTTGCTGCATATGCTACCATTTTATTTTTTTCCTGATGCTTCCCTTTTTAGAGATTAGAAGATTTAAAATGTCTAAATGTAAATAAATAAAATAAAGTGAAATAGATAACAGATTGAGAAATGTATTTCCTTTTTATGAATGCATTAGCTGTGTCATAATGTAATGAACACACATGTTAAAAGGACAATTATTTAGCTTTAGATTAATTGTTTTTCATTGTAACATGAATGTTCTGTGCCACATTAAAATCAAATCACAATAATCAAAATAATTGTCCTTTTAACATGTGTTTTTCATTTCATTATAATACAGTAAATTCATATTACAATGTGTATTGTATTTTATTTCTTTGTTTGATTTGGTTTTATTATGGCATTTTAAATCTTACATACTTCTTGGCCTTATTGAACGGCTTATCTCAAATCCATAAGTCACTGAGGAAACCAGAAGTAGAAATACCTACACAATCTTCATCACCAAACTTCCACAGGGACATTCTGGCTGCTGAGAGACAGACTTATTTACATTGATATACTGTATTTCATCTTCTGCATCTATGGCTATAATGTTTCAAGTAATCAGCATGCAGAGAAACACTTTAAGTGTTTTGCACCTTGTAACTAATGCAAAGTTAAGGTTGTTAGCCCATAGGATTTTCAAAATGTCTGCCTTGCTCATTTTCCTATGAGCTGCTACATTCATCATCTACCACAATGGTCCAGATGGGGAGCACAGAGTAGAGAAAGGTAATGAGGCTATAATTCTGGCATTAAATAAAAGTGCTACTTAAAAGTAATTGAATTTATCACTTTGTTATCAGAAAACAATATTTAAAATATTACCACCCATATTAATTATTTTATCCTCTACAGTTATCCTCATCAATAGACTATGGATACATATATTTTCTTGACGTTTTAGGTTTACTAAGAAACTTTTTGCCCTTTTTACCTAACAAATTCAACAACAAAAGGCTGCTGTAAAGTGATGGGACTTGAGAGCACCAGCTAGATAATATACATGACATTGTAAGTGATACACTGGTGAAAGCTGCTATGTAGGTAAAAATGTAAGTTTTATTTCAGTTTAAATGTGGGTGGGAACAATTAAACAGTAGACCAAGTTTGAAATTCCAACACCAACCCAACATCTCATGAGGGTGCTAGTCAAAGAAAAAATTGTAACAGAAAGTTATTAAGGAAAAAAACAACCCCAACCCCCCAAAAAATTAAGAAAAGAATAGGTATGATAGCCAGGGGTGTTGCTTTGTTAGTGCTTGGTTAGTACAATTTCAAATAGTCATCTCCAGGTGTGTATTTTCACATAATCACATAGGGTAACACTTGGATAGTCCGCCTACACATAGGTTATAGAGTATTTGTAACATTTCAACTGTTTTGCTGTTGTCTGTAGATGTTTAACAGATTATCAAAAAAGTATATGTGACAATTCATGAACATACCCTGATTGAGATTTTTTTTGTGCCTAAACCTAACCAAACCTTTATTTGTGAAACAGTTTAATTGTTGAATCTCAGCTGATAAGCTGTTGAAATGTTAGAAATACTTTAAACTATCTGTAGGCGGACTAACCAAAAGTGTAACCTCACATAGTAACAGAATCATCTCAGGACATGTGAAGTGTTGGATTCATTTCTATGTTTTTCCAGCTGAGAAATTGTTAAATTTAGGCCTATTGTGTCACAAGCTGATGTAGAGATGAGATGTACACTTTTATTTCATCCCATCCATACTATTGTAGCTCCATTTTCATTCGTCTTAGCAAGACATCCCTGGATTGTTTACAAGTGGTCCAGAACGCGGCCTCAAAGCTTTTGACCAGGTCCTCTAAAAGGTCTCATGTAACTCAAATCTTGATGTCTTTACACTGGCTTCCCATCAAATAATTTAACATTCTTGAACTGGATTAAAAGCAGCCCAAGACCCACCTATTAAGACTGGCCAGCTTAGTTTTATTTATGTTTATTTTGCATTCTGCTCTATTTTATGTCTTGCTTTTGTCATTTATTGTCAAGCACTTTGTGGCGTCTGATTTAGAAAGGTGATAGCGTTTACTTGCTTACTTATTACAATGATAAAGGTAATGCTGAAAGGGTATCCTGTGTAATAATTCTTTAGCTTCTACAAACCAACCATCAACTATTAAAGGAATAATTTGACATTTTGGCAAATATGCTTATTTGCATTAGAGTTAGATGAGAATATTGATAACACTCACATGTCTATTTGGAAATGAAGCTACAGCTTCAGCTGGTTAGCTTAGCTTAGCACAAAGACTGGGAATGGGAAAAAATGCTGGCCTGGCTCTCTCCGAAGAAAACAAAATCCACCTACCAGCACCAGGTTTTCCAATTTAACAAACTAGCTGTAATGTGTTAATTAGTGAGCTTTAGAGGTGCTGGTAGGTGGATTTTGTTACCTTTGCACAGGGCCAGGCTAACTGTTTTCCTCTGTTTCCAGTCTTTGTGCTAAGCTAAGCTAACAGGCTGCTGACTCCAGTGGTTAGCATACAGACATGAGAGTGGTATCAATCTTCTCATCTAACTCTCTGCAAGAAAGTGAATAATATATATATTTCCCAAAATGTCCAACTATTCCTTTAAGTAATTGCCCGGCACCCTGCCTTCTTTGACGCCCCTCTGAGAAATAAAAACCTCATGAGATCCCCCTTCCTTAGCTCGTCACACATGGATGACTATAACAGACACATTGTATTCGGACAGTGTCACTGTGTTTCTCTGTGCCACTGTTCCCAGTGGACATGATCTCTGAGGACTTCTTACTCTGTCAGCTGCTGTGTCTGAGGAAAGGGGGAAGGAGGAAGCATATTTCGAGGTATCCACTGAGTTTGTGCATTACCACTACAGCTGTTACTCTGTTGCAAGGACTTAAACCACAGTTCTGTTATGTTCATTGTTGTATAGTTTCTATTTTGTTCTTGTGCACAATGATGGACTAACACACCAATACTGCAAAGACAGCTGCAATGACTATGTGGACTGTGAGGATGGTCTCTCTGGCCCCAACAGCCCACCAACTCACCATGGCAACACTTCCCACTGTGCAGGCCCTGCAGCTGCATTAGTCTTCTTAACATACATGCAAACCAGGTCTCCAGCATCCCTAACACATACACACCCCCTAAAGAGTACACATACACCCACAAACACATCCCTTCATGGGCATCTAGGCACATACACCAAAACAGCTGTTTCCTATAACTTCTTTTCATAAAGAAGAAAACTCCATTCTTATCACTACTCAGAAGTTATTATGAGCATGAAGTGGTTATTTATGTGCAATAATTTCATAGAGTTAACAAGGTTAAAAAAAACAAAACAAACAACAGCAGTTCTTTTAAAAGGTGTTTTTAGGTGTTTCGATCTCCTGTTGAATCTCGTGAATTAATTTTATCAAAGATGAAGGATTAAGAGTTGAATCAATGCTTTGTACTTTGTTCAAAGTACTTGGGGTCTTTGGTCAGTGACACTGAGCAAGCAGCTGTCTACAAGCCAGGCTACTGCTTCTGCAGTTCAGACCAGAGGAGCCACCTGCTGCTATCTGGATAGTCTACTCTTTTAACACCTTGATGAGCAGCGAGGGCACCCCTAAAGTACTTTGGTTACACTTATCATTGTGATATGCAATGCTATGTCACTATGCTAAAGATCAAATTGTACCAGATCAAATACGTATCTTCTGTGGCTACAGATCTGTGTGCACAGTAGCTTTTCACACTCTCCCTCTCTTTTCTCATTATGCACTGTACTGTATTGTTGCTGGATTGTGTCTAGATTTCATATAATTCATTCACATTGTGAATTGGACCACTTCCACTTGGATAAGAACATTTGAAAGCAACATCTGCAAAAGAGACACCTTTCTATCAAGAGAAGAAATTTGACACAGAGTGAAATACTGGAAAGTGCCCCTTTTGTTTTCACCTGTAGTAGGCTACTGGAAGGATGATAATGAATTTATTGACACCCCACACCCTAAAACTGCTCTCAAATGTATTAATTAGACATGAAAAGTCTCAGTAAAAAGTGTGCAATTAGAAAATTCTTGAAAAGATCATGCAGTATATTCATAATGTTAATCAGCTGAACCTCTTGGTAGTTCAGGCAGGTCATATAACCAAACACTTTTAAACACAGGTGTGAAAAGACAGGTGGGCTATTTATGTCATTCCTGCTATCCTAAGTGCTACAAATGGCTGTTAATGGTTGTGCTCTTTACACCCTCCACCAACTGGTTTTTCTTCCTTATTATTATAAATCAATAATGTGATTACACATGTATGTTTGTGGGCTTATTAGTTGAACTTCAAAATCTTGATGAAAAATGTCTACTAGGTTTTGTTTTCTAAAGGTCTGGGGTGATAATGGTGTTCCTACAGACTTTTAACACACTGTTCAGATTCATATTGAGAACATCCTGGAGAGCACAACACATTGCACCCAAATGTAAACTTTGTGCAGCAAATGGCTCACAATGTGTTTTTCTGACTGCAAGGTTAATACCAGTGTAATTTGTATCAAAGAAATTTGACCCATTTTTGCAAGTGAGACACATAAGTGACTAGTGAAGAATCACTATATATTTCCCATGCTGAAAGTATATTTTAGTATAAAATTGTCAGGAAAACTCATATTTTACATGTTTTTAATAAATTTTGATCATGTCTACTCATGTACTTTGTCAAAGTCGAGTTTTAATTGACTGTCAATAATGTGTTGTAATGTGTCATTTATAAAGAGATGTATGACCTATGAAAACATTATCATGTTAGGAGCTGTTCAAAGGAAACAGACAAGGGAGAAAAAGAGGTAATTTTTGCAAATATATCAGTCAAGAGCCAACGTTGTAATCTCTGGCAGGTGCTCTGACAATTTGTCCATTTTTAGGGTTGAATAGCAATTTAAAAGAGATATTTCAATATTTCACTCTACAGAATATACATTTGCCAAATCTATAAAAGCTATGTCTTAGTGATTATGGAGTATACAGTATAGTGTACAGTAAATTGCAAACAAAAAACAATTCAGTCCATTTGTGCACCACAAAACATGGAAAAAGTCAAAAGAGTAATATTTACTGAATGCGTTTGTGTATGCTGCACAAATAAGGTAACAACTAGAACCACCGCTGTATAGACCAAAAATGTACACTGTGCTGGTGTACTAGCTGGTAAGCAGACTACAGATCAAGCCATGCTGCATTTTTTATGTCATTGCAAAGAAGGTATGATCTAATGTCACCCATCACAGCAGTGAGATGCAAATTACAGGACTGCTGCTTCAAATCTCAGGTTTGCAGTATCAAAGTTTTTTCATTTTGAGTTCATTCAGCCATTTATGGACGAGAACCATGAGGATGCTTATATTTGTTGCTCAAAGATTTCTTGAGATGAGGTAATTAAGTTGGTATTATTTATAATGTTCGATAACCTGCTTTCATGGAGCCTTGGGTAGCTCATGTCTGACATGGAAGTATCATACCAGGTTTTATTCATGTTTTAACTTAGCTGTCTCAACTTCCAATTTTGAACAAACCCAACGCTCCTCCAATCGAATTAACTGGCCTTTTTCTAACCCTATCCTATTGGTTTATACTTGAATGATAATTCCCTGTATCTCACCTAACGTTCCTGAATCAACAAGATATGCAATATATCACATTAAGGAAGAAATATGCTGAAAGTACTTTTCCATTTTGTAGATGAAAGATGTGCACTGACAGACAATTAAACAATTAAAGTGTAGCTTTTGCAGGTTCAGTTAGCAAAAATATTTGTTTCTATCTTACTTTATATTTGTGTTTTTCACTGTCAAGCATGGCTGTAAATTGACCCTTAAATCTGTTATTCCTACACATTATCAGAATACTAATATGGGCACAGCATGGAGTGCGTGGCTTGCCTGATTGACTGGACCTATATACTATATACATACTGCTAGGTGTGTGCCTCATATGTAAATACATACATACATGAGCAACTGCTAAGGTCCTCTTAAAGCAGATCACACACACACTCATACACACACACTGAGCCCCTGGTTTGTCCCCCTGCCCACTTCCTCTGCAGCCTATGGTGTTTCCGCTGGGGTGAGACAGTGCCAGCTCCCTCCCTCTGCTTCCCAGTGGGGTCCTGCCTCCCGGCATCTGTCAGGGCAGCTGTCTCTCCTCTCCACTCTGCACTGCACCATACTATGCCAGGCCTCCACACAGGATTGTGAGCTACGCACACACACGCGCATTAATACGCAGCAAGACGCAATGGCCTCATAGCTTTATTGTGTTTAGTCAAAAGATTTTCTCAAATTGAAAAGCCAGATTTAATCAATTGATTTAGAGCTCTGAATTACCCAAATTGCAGACACTGTCTTACAAAAGACTGCAGTCAAATGAAATACACTTATTAACTTCACTAAATCTCGCTCATGTATGTTTGGTGTTTCTTAAAAATATAAACAGCCCCCAATGACAGCAAGATGTGCTCATACCGCCATCCTGTCAAACTGACAGTCATGCCTTTTTCAAGCCTTCTCACGACATATTGGACTAAATAAATCTTATACTATTCAGAAGGTGAGAGATGTTAGGACAAATGGGGTTGACAAATTTTACAGATAGTTAAAATAATGATGTAATATGAAAACATGTTTGTGCATCCAATCAGACTCTTGTGAGAATGAGCGAAACCAGCAAAAGCTGCTGTTTTCTCTGTGGAAACTTACACATTGACTGGACTCATATTATTCAATTTCATTTGTTATTCATATGAATAGACCTGGAAAGAAACTGGAGACAGAGCAGCCAAACAGGGGAGAAGAAAAAAAGCTGGAGAACAGAGATGAAAGAAGGAGGGGTAGCTCAGGTCCAGGTGTGCCAGAAGCTTCAGGAAGTAAACATACAGACACTGAGCTACACAGGTGCTGAAAAATGATCCTTTTCCTAGCGAGGCCCAGCAAAGCACAAAGGGATGTGTGTGTATGTGTGTACGAGTGTATGTGTGCGTGTGTTGGGTGGGTGGGGGGGCTAGTTGACACTGAAACCAGGAGAATAATATGGACAAGGAGGAGGACAGTGGATCAGAGAAGGTTGTCAATGACTTTAGTTTTGACTGCAAGGCTGGAATGAGCCCAGCATCAACAACCTCCTCCCGTCTTTATACTCACAAAACACACGAAACACACAAACCCCCTTCACTCCCTTCACTACCATCTAATACGCACACTGTGCACTCTCACAGGTAGCACACACTCATACACTCATGCTCACATGCACTGAAACGCAAAACGTGTGTATGAATACAGACAAAAACACAAACGTCTCTCCTCCACCCCCTCCCCTTGGGGTAGAGGTCCATCCAACACAGATGTAGCCCTGATTAATTGGGCGCAACACTGGGAAGTGGGTCTGGAAACTACCTGGCAATTTCCTTCAGTCTATCCTCCCCCACTATCCTCCCCCACTACCTTCTCCACCTAAACCCCCCCCTCCTCCCCACATTTGGATCACGTAAGTCAGCAGGTGGGCTGCTGGGAGGAGTGTCTGCCGTGTGGCGTTGATATTCTGCCTGCGTCCAGCTTGCTGGGTGCCCTACATTGCAGGCACTCCCTCTGGCAATGTTTGCCGCCTTGGCTCTGGGCTGAGTGCTGGAAATGCTGAGGGTCTGACAGACTCTATGGGCGCACGTACAGGTACACACATGCACACACACACACACACACACACAGAGAAAAACACACATGCAGAGAATGGTCTGCTCTCCACTGCCCAGCAGAGCACATCATAGAAAAAGAGAAAGATAGAGCAACGAAGGGAAAAAGATGGCAAAACAAAGATGGTAGAGGCAGAGAAATGGACAGGCATACTGTATTTACCTCACACTTTTTCAGTAAAGCATGTGGATTACCCAGCGGAGCACAGGGAGGCTTTTTAATGAAAGCACAGGAAGGGGGCAGCAGCTGGTGGCATGTGTTTGAGCCGGGAGGATAAGACCCCTTGCGCTTGGCTCGCCAGCCCCCCTCCCTCTCTCGCTTTCCTCATCTCCTAACGCCCCCTTCATCCTACCATCCTCCCCCCTCCTCCCCCCCATAGAGAATGAAGTCCTTTGTCCGTTCCACTACTGCCCGTCCTGGAGTTGGGCCTGAGCCGCGGGGCCTTCTAGTCAGCCAGCACCAGAACCAGAGCAGAACCAAGTTGAGCCCCTCACAGCCTTGGCTACAGCCTGCCTCCACAGACCAACACAAGTCCCCAATCACCCAGTGCTGGGAAAGGAAAAAGAAAAATGAGCAAAACAGAGAGAGACATCAACAGAATGGTTGGACAATACCAATGAGTGAGATGGACAGAAGGAAAAACACAGACGAGTGTGGCCAAAACTACAACAGAAAAAGGGGACATTTCACTCTAAAGTTGTGCAGCCACAAGATGTCTTATTTTGAATGGAAAGAAATTTGCCCAAGGGAACAAAGGAGTGAATTATTGTGCTAAAGACCAACACAATAATATTAAATCAATAGATTCATTTTCCAAGGAGCACCACGGCCTGTGCAGACAGCTGTTGAATAAAATCAGGTGTATTTGTTCCATTCCGTCTGATATGAACAACTGGATAGCATACAACACTGGTTTGGAAATTCTAGTGCAAAGTAAGGAAGTAAATATAAATATGTGATAGATATGAAAATATAATTGTAAATATGGAAACTTATTGCAGCAATGTAATCTAATGAATTATGAACAATGTTAAAACAATACAAAACAATGCTAATAAGCATTGTATATTGCAACATTACTCATCCCCTGTACCCTCCTTTACTCAACTCCAAATATTAGTCCCCCAATAATGTATGTATGAAATTCATTAGGATTAAGAATAAAAATATCAAACTAAAATCTTAACCTAGAGATCACAAATATTCAGATAGTTAAGTAGAATTTGTAGTTGAGTGAAGTTGGTCTGAGTTGAAGAAGAAATAAGTAGGTGATAGATGAGTGAAGAAAACTCTTGGGTTGGGTGTTGAATCAAATGAAATGAGGTGAATGTTGGAGAATCAGTCTACCACTGCTAACAGTATCTGTATCAGGTTGCTTCCACAGAGTTATGTGTGTTCAGTAAGAGTAGATATTACTGGGCTCCACTTATCAGAAAGGTTTGGTGCACAAAATACCTTGTATGCATTTCAGTAATTGGATCGGCATCACCTTGTTGCCCCTCAGACCCTAAACCACTGCTTCATCCCCCTGTGCATCTGAGCATTCACACATAAAAGTGCCGTCATTCTGTCTTACCACCACTTCTGAGCTTTTATGGATCAGCAGAGTAGAAACACTTGGTAAAAGTTTTGGACAAATAGGACCTCTGTGCCCTTGTTCTTTGTCCCCACAAAGCTTTCAAAGGTTCTTGCTGCTGATTGGCTTTTGAAAGAATATCTGAGAACTCTTTTTTTTTTTTATGAAATTTTTGCAGGTAACCAGTCTGTTCATTTGTTCAGCCAAAGTGGTTGTGAGCGCTCATGCTAACTGCTGAGCTCTTCTTGTATTGATTTCAAACAAACCGCTGCTGTTGCTTCTGGTAATGTATCAGTTCCTGTGCACCAGAGAGGGTTATTCCCAGGAATAAACATCTACTGTAGGCCCACTACCAGCTGTTCACAGCAGCAAAAACAACTATTGTTAAAGCTTCCTTGAGCTGGCTGTTAATGTGTTAAAGTAATGAGTCTTTGAAAACTACAAAACAGAAATGCATGTCAGAGGATTACTTTTACTTGTACAAGCAATTATAGTGATATCATTTTACATGGCATTTTCTTTTCTACATCACCGTCTTCAATAAATAAATGAATGTAGAGGATTTTAGAGTAAAATTCTCCTCCACAGGGAGGTCAGACTACGGGGTCGGCTGCAGAACAGCAGCCCGGAGCAGGTGGGCAGTGAGTCAATGGAGGGGCTTGAACCTGGTTGCTCGGGTTGGAGAACTTGTCTCACTACTTACTCTAACACGCAGACTCCCCTGAAAACCTATTTGCAGTAATGTGCAATATAATTCAGTTCCTGTGAACCTGGGTGAGTGTAAATATCATTACAACCTATAGTATATAATCATCTTGTTGCTCACAGAGACACTATATTATATCTGCATAGCTACAGTATGGTACAGAGACAGATTAGTATACTGCCAGGCTGCCTCATGCTGTAGAAATAAGATGAACATAACGTCACACCTTATATAAAGCCTTACTGTATCAATATACTGGGCACTGTAGTAATTATGTTGCTACCTCAATGTCATTTCATATAGGGCATGACATCCCTGGTAATTCCCAAACACAAATAGTGGGTAATAGTGATTTCTTTCAGTCCCAGAAGTTTTTAAATATTCATCATCCACTCCACTACTGTGTTAGTTCCCCTATTTCAAATTTCTCATTTCAGAAATGCCCACCCAGTTTCCACTAAAGCTAACATTTAGGTTATTATACTGTAAAATGTCTGTTGTTTTCATGTGTTTTCGAATGCATTGAAATGCAGTAAAAAGCAGAGCCAAATCAAAGGAAATGCAGACATCGAATTGCAAACTTGCACACTCTAAGATGGTTGCGGAAAAAAAGATTTACCACTCATTTTCATTTGAGTTACAGAAATATGATGGACCATAAAATATAATTGAATGGTGTTACAAGAGCGCATTTTACTTGATCTATGGGTTTAACAACTCAAAGCTCAGAATTCATAAATTGATAATAAAAATGAGTTTAATACACGTAATTTAAAAGTAATGTCAGTTCATCTTCAAATGGTAGGCAAAACTGTACAAACTGAAAGTGGTTCAGATTCACATCTCAAGGTCTTCGTTCACCTGAATGGTTATTTTATTGAATGAACAACCCCCTTATCTGTCACTCGGTGTTATCTCACACTCTGTGTGTACAATTATGCAATGGTATGTGTGGGAACATTTTTCTGTAATCTGGTGCGATCATTGTTGCCTGATCTCTGAAGTGTTGATATTCCTGCTTTGTCTCTCTGCTGAGTCGCTGGAACAATACACTCGGAATTGCTTTTCTGACCGTATAAGCTTCAAAACTTTTAGAACTTATTTTACTTTGGTTTTACACCAATCCAAACAGTAAACCATCTAAGCCAGTGCTGCTGATGACTGGTGCTGCACAAACTTGGCTAGCTTTTCCTCTGTCATGCCTCAATCTCCCACTCTCTAGCAATCAAGCCCGTTATTTCCAAGCGACTTGAACGCCTTGCTTCCTTTGCACCTCAACACCTTGTCCTTCATCCCCCTCATAAACCATACTCAGCTCTAAGGAGGATGACGAACTGACCACCTACAATGCAGCTACAATGATCATGTGCCTGTGATATCTATTCCTGGTAACCACAAATGTTGAATTGGTCACAGTTCAAATGAGGAAAAGTTGGCTCTGTTGGTCTTGTGACTCAGGTGCTGGGAGTGCCCCCTAGAGATGCAGGAAGTCATTACTCGTACCAGATGATGATGATGATGGACCACAGTTTTTTTTGTCATGGCTCTTAAGGTCCTTTCACACATGCTCCCTGAAAGAGTAGTGAATCCTTGTCCTTCTGCACATCAGAGCATGACAGGCAACAGCATCCACGCATGGCAACACCAGCCCAACAACCATCTCCTAGCAACGCACGTCCTCTGCCCCAGGAGGAATCTGGAGGTCTCTGCTGTAGTCACACCATGCATTTCCTGGAGGGCAATCAGCTTTTTCCTCATCTCTTCTCTAACTCCCTAGCTCTTGCCCTACCTCTCCTTGCTTCTCACATCCAAATACTTCCTTCCATCTGGCTTAGCTGTTTTGGAAGGAGTCTTTCTTGGGATGAAAATAACAAGCCCACAACATTTTTAAAAAGAGGGAGGAAAGTAAATTAGCCTCAGTTCTTAGAAACTGTTTGGCAAAGTGTAATTATTAGTGAGAACAGGGAAAAGGATATAACTTAAGCGAAGATCCAACATTTTTTCACATTTCAGTTATCGTTATCGTTTCAGTTATTTTTTGGTCATCATTCTCTCAGTTTTATTCACTTGTACTTGTACCATGAACATTAATCTAATGTGTGTGTGTGTGTGTATATATATATATATATATATATATATAGATAGATATATATAATATATACAGTTTAATGTGTCTTGCCAAAAGAGAAAGTTTACCATGACCTTGCATGACCTTTTTTAATTCTACTCTAAGATAAAAAAATAATAAACTCCTGTGACAGAAGGCACCTAATCAACACAGCCTCTGCATGCAACTGCTTACGTGCATGTGCGTTTCCCTTCCGTGCTAGTCCCCATCCTCCCAGCCCCATCACCACAAACCACCGTTCCCACAGTATTCCCATGACTCTCTTCTGCTCCCCCTCTCTTCCCTCGAAGGGCCCAGACTTCACCAAAAGGCAGGAGGGCTGCGTTGGCGAGCAGCGAGCTGCTCTAGCCCACCTTCCTCACATCTGAGAACCTCTGTGAAATCCTAATCCCCAGAGCAGGGTGAAGCGCAGGCCCAGCTTGCCTGACCTCTCTGGTTGCCATGGATACAGCGCACTATAAATAAAACAGAGGGGGCTTTTTTTCAAGCAGTTTGGCAGGGCTGTGTGGCCTGCTCACTGGTGGGGCTTATTTTCTCTCTCCCTCCCTCGTTCTTCTCTCCTCACTCTCATTCTACTCCCCTTTTCACTTATTCTCTCAATCATTGAGTGTCTGTCCTTTTTTTCTGTCTTGTGCTTCCTCCCTCTCCTTGTCTCTGTTGCTCATTCATTACTTTCATTCAGCCTCTTCAAACCAGAACACCTGTACTAGCTCCATACCTGTATTTAGATTTACATTCATTTCATTCTTGCAAAACATGCCACTTTAACAAGTCGCTGTTCAAATTAAGAAAGTAAACACACAGAAAGGCAACTTGTTTGACTGGTAGCAATCTACATGTGTCAAGTAAACACACAAAGAGCCATCTCAACAGAGGCCAAGTCGGTAGAAAAGAAGACCTATTTTCTTGGTGGTGGCAGAAAGACATAGAGAGACGAGGGAGGCTGAGTGTGCTAGCACACTGAATCAGGACTGCGCTGCAGATTTTTGTCTGGCAAGGCGAATCTCAGGAGGCTGGAAAATAATTTGGTCATGGCTGTGGGAGGTTGTTGGGAGTGGGAGGTGTGTGGGTGATGTGGGGGAGAAGGTTTGAGGGGTAACTGGTTGGTGGGAGGTGGAGGGGGTAGGGTTTTGACCGTCTCGCTGTGGTGAAAACATGCTTGACACTTCATTCCTTTCCAGTTAATGTGGAGCGGACTGCAGGATGTTAACCCTCTGCCTGCCTTTTGATGCTTGGTCTCCACTGTTGCACAATACCCAGTCCCCACAACACTTCCTGCTTTACAGCGGTTCAAGGCTAAAACATTCCAGGACAGTCTATGGAAGAAATCAGTCTTGCCAGACGTGGGAGGGACAGCTAAAGTATACATTATTTTCCAGTATCACATCGACATTAGCTGAGTGTAATACTGTGAGACAATATGACAGGCCTGCTGTGCAATCCTCAGAAGCTGTCATAGTGATTTGAAAATTTGACCATCACATGCCAAATACTCTTTGTCTGGGAGAATTTTGAAGAGTAAGCCACATTTCCTGGACCATCTGCCTCATATGAATTACACAAAAGACAAGACCGGCACCAGCAAACATCCACAATGTTGCCTGGGAGACAGAGGTCACATGAGAGGATGACTCACAGAAACCCAGAACTACCTAGAAACCAACATTATTGAACGGCCTCACATCATGGTGCTCTTTACAGTTCCTTCTTCTGCAACATGCAGAAGGATTAGTGTCGTGTCAGTGCATAAACGACAGTGAGACGGTGCCCTTGGCAAAAGACAAGTATACAGTTAAACTTAATAGGGCCAGAATCTGATACCTCAATAGGAATCCACTTCATTGCCAGTCACCATTCTCTACTAACTAAACACACCCACACAGCACTGTCTGTATATCAACCTGTGTCTGACCATGGGTCTGCTACTGGTGTGTGAGTTAGTGTGTGTGTTCATGCGGACCTGGGGAGTAGGGAGTTAATGCAGGCAGGGCTGTGGCAGTCCTCCTGCCCCTCAGCCAGATTAATCATGCAGGAGAGACACAGCAGGCCCCCGTTCATTCTGCCTGGGGGTGAAGCTGTGCCCGCATGCTCTGCGTATCACATGGCCCCGGCCCCTCTCTCTTCTCTCGTCTCTCTCGCTCTTTCTCTCTCTACTGGGGGTGCTGTGGATGGGGCTGGGGTGGGGGGTTATTGGTGGTGTGGTGGAACGCCACAGCACGCATTATAGCTTTCTTTCTTTCTTTCTTCCACACTGTTGTTTTTTCCCCCTCTCTTCCCCCTTCACTTCCCCTTCTGTGAGTGTGAAGCGACGCAACAACAGCCTCTTTTCTATCTCCCGTCGGAGGGCCCTGACGACAGCAGTGGCCAGGCTCGGTGGATGAAGAGGAGAAGTGTGTGGGGAGGAGGGGGTGGGGGGCATACCAAGGGACTCACCACAGATATCTCCTGGAAACTGCTCGACGATGTCTCTGCGCATCAGAGAACAGCCACAGCCATTGTTGGGCTCATTGGGAAACAGAGGCAGCATCGCACAGTTGCATGCTTCAGCATTTTGCAGTGTGTTGCACAAACACCTACATTGTGTGAACAGTAGAACCCTAAATGTTTCATGATGTGTTATGTTGTAAGTCTTTGAGATGAGTAGCATTCTGTATTTTAAAAACTTTTTATAATTTGATTGCTAACAGTACATGTATATGTGTGCTTTACTTCCCTGAGGACTGTCAAACCACAACGCACTTGAAATATGTTTCCCCTGCTTGGAAATGTGTACTGGAGAGGTGAACAAGACACACTTTCACCCTCTGTAACAGCTACCATCAACATGTTTTAGATAAAGCATTTAAAGAATATTCATTATAATTTAGTTTCACTTTAATGTCACTAAAAAGTCTAAACACACCAAGCTATTGAACTGTTGTACTGCAGGTTTCCCCAATTTTGCCTTCAATATTTATATATTACTATCTTGACTAGTCCATCATATACCATGTTGAACATGATATATGTATGAAGTATGTGCAGTGACATTTTCCTAACTACAGTGTACAACTAATTATTACATCTAATGAGAGTATGTCCACTTCTTTCTCTTCTGTGCCATTTTTATGCAAGCATGAATATTCAAAACAAAAAAAGCATAGTGAAACTAGTTTTCATACATCTTCAGTCATTGTGATGTTCTAAATGTTTTGAAAAGCTACAATACACATGCTATTAATGTAACTATAAAACAATAGTTACATTCAACAAGGTGGCAGTTTGTCTCTGCAAGGTGTTTGTAATGTCTTCTTGAAAACAGCAAGAGCCAAAGAGGGATCTCTTTTAGATCTGACCTGAGGGTCGAGTGGAGACACATCTGGTTCCAGATGCAGAACACTTACCCATTCAGCTCGACCAAAACAATAACTGGTAATGATATTTGTAAACGTTTGCTCAAAAGAAAAATACAGCGATGATGATGGTACAGTGTGTGTTTGTGAATGCAGCCTGTTGAGAAAAGAAAGAGTCTTGATGAATCACAGTCCTATGAACTTCTCTGAAATGACTACACAACTGACTATTGCAACAGCAGTTCCATAACACATGCTCTGACACACACACAAATACACACTGTATACCTTGTAGAGAATACAGTGATGGCAGTGCCCTATTATACTCTATTAGTGTATTGCGTTACAGGTCTATGGTTGCCATTGTATTGCAATGAATCCCCACCATACACACGTCTTTGTGTACACGTGTGCATGTATGTGTGTGTATATGGATCTCACTTTCCATCTTATCTCCTTTGAAAAGCCAGCCACAGGTAGGAAACGTCTCATGTGGCAATTACATAAACTCTCTCATCTTAAATTCCCAGGCTATCTTACTTTCATCTGACATCCTATAGCTCCTACGACACAGGTGCTACTCCTGCTTCAACACCCATAACCAGAAAACACTACTTGCCGTTAAAATTTTAGTAATGAAGATACTGTACAGCAGCGGAAGGCATTTCTCACTTCATCATTAATCACTGAGTGGTGCGTCAACTTATATAATGTTGGAGTGTTGCTTTTATTCACCCCAGTGAGCTGATTTGTTACAGTGGAGATTTTCTTTAAACAGATTAGCCAGCTGCCAAACATTAGCCGAGGTATCCGCGATCTGCAATGGAAATTTTAGATACAAATGTGAAAATATGCCTTACAATTTTAGCATCAGCAAACATTTCAATTTCATTTGCAAGCGTAGGGAGCATTACTGGAAATGAAGCAAGAAATGTGTGAGCACAGTAATAACAAGTGTGGGGGTGGATGTGTGTAGCCCTGCTGAAATTAAAATTAAAATTTTACACTGGTCCTATTGAAGCATGAAGGTCTATTTGCTAAGGCCGGACATCTAAAAATTGCATATATTCTCAGTGAACCAGCTATAAACTGTGCGGCATGTCAGTGTTGTGGGTTGCATTCTGCTAATTCAAGTGATACACTTTAGATATATATATTTATATATATGTATGTACGCAATTGTGATTATAGCAGTTGAAGAAGAAGAAGAATTATAATATTGTTATAGATGTTTGACTTTAAAATGTTTGCCACAAGACATGAAAAAGAAATTATGTTTTATTTCAGTTTTGAATTATGAGGATGGAAGTTAGCTACATAAACAAGGAAAGAGTGGGGGGGGGGTATAAAAAAAACTACACAGCAAAATTAGACTTTTAAGATACAAGGTGCACAAGTCACACAATTTTATTGTTTCTTTGATTGCACCAAACAAGCTTGACATTAAAGATAGAAATGTCTCTCATTTTACAAGTGAGCATTGTAGTAATGTTAAATATCCCATTACAAAATGTCTTTCTCCCTATAGAAAATATACAAAAACAAAAAGTACAACCACACATCTCTAAAATATTACTGAACAAATTGAAGAAAAGTAACAAAGAGCTGGATTATTTGGCAGCAACTGTCTATCTTTATCCACAGACAAGGCATTTGGCACTGTCATTGGTCCACAACAGGTCGCAGTGAGGCTCCTGCCAGGTGGCAGAAGGAGACATACATTGCATTGTGAGAAATAAACAACCCTACGCTATTCCCAGGGAGGAGACAGCAAGATGAAGGAGAACCCTAACGTGCCTTATTTCACCTCACTATGCCCTCCCATACCTATCTTTTTGTCCTGAACCACAAATACTGAACCACACGTCTGCAAAGGTAATGCAAACTGTCTCATAAGTGATAAAAAATAATGGCATTGGTAAGTAAACAATATTGGGTGCACAAGGTTTGGGAATTGGACTGAAAACACTGTGTTGGAATGAGGGTGTATTTTTCCACATGTTACACAAAGTGGAAAAAAGCATCAACAACAAAGTGAATACATGTGATAGTGATCAATTCCCTGGCAAATACATATACATTGCAATCAATTGCTTTGGAATTTCTTTCCCACAAGGAGTGTTTACAGTACTGCAGCATCCAAAAATAAAAGAAAACCATTACATTCAAGCATTTCCATTGCTGTGCTTTGGGAGTGATAGCAACATTGTGAACATTACCATTTCTGAGAGCCACCTTTGGAGTTCTCCATCCCATTAGCCCACTGGCTGAGGCTCCACATCAGGTGTCTGACATTGTCCAGTGTGGCTTTATTTGAATCACAGGGATGCGTGAAGCTGGGTGGGCATCTGTGCATCAGTGTGTAAGGATTACCTGACAGTAGGTGTGGTCGTTAGACGCAAATGGCTAGGCTTGGTGGGGAGAGGAGGCTTGATGCCGCGAGAGGGGGTTGTAGTGCTTTCAGTGCTGAAGGTTTTCATCAGCTGAGCCACCCGGCCACGCCCTGCGCAGGTTGGTGCGCTCCCCGATGACCCGGCCTCCTCCGAGGCAGCCCTCCGAGACGCTTCTGATGCACCAGTATCTGAAAAAAGAGAGGGTCAGATTTCCTTAAGAGCTCTAACATATGGGTGACAACCTGCCATATACAGAGGGGTGATCAATATTTATTCTTTATTTTAAGGCTTGTATTGCCAAAAAATGTAAACAAATCAAATATTGGGAGTATATATTATGAATATATCAAAATTGGTTGACATGATTTAAAAGCAATAATACAAAACTCAAAATTTAATATAAATAAGTAGATTTTAACATTTATTTGTACCTTTGTTGGTATTGAGGTTTATTATATGGCACTTGGAGTTTCTTTGTTTTAAGTGATACACTCTGTATCTGCGGTAAAACATTTTTGTTATCAAACTTTTTTTTAACATAATCATCACTTCATTTGCATTTTCACTCATTTTTTCTCTTCACTGTGGATTTTCTGGGCTGTGCCTGTCACAAGGGGACCTTTTTTACTGTAAACTACAGCAGTTAGTGTCTTATTGCAGCAGGAAACACAACACCTTTTTGGGAGCATGAGAACATAAAATCCAGGTGAAAATCAATTTAAACTGATGTACTCGGTGTACTTCTGTGAAACTGGTCAAAACCATAAACAATGAGAGTTACACATTCAACACATGTATGCTATTGTTGTAAAAGCAGGAATCCAGTCTTCCCACACCACTCGATCATTTCCCCCCTCCAAATATTGTGCCTACATTTTCCTTCACTCTTCTCTACCTTTTTTTTCTCCTATTCATTCGCCTCCCTTTACTCTCGCTAAGCAGAGGTCATCCTCAGTGGAAGTGTAGTAGGGACACAGCTGGGTGTAGTTGGTGTGTGTGTATGCGCTTGCTGAGGTACTGTGTTTGGAAGAGGATGTAATTGAGGGAGGAATGGAGGGAACAGGAGTAACGGAGGGGAGGGAGGGCCACAGGGACAGCAATGGAGAGCAGACAGACGCTGCTCAGACACCAGAAGGCTTGAGGAGCCACATATTTTTAGCGTCATCCCCGGGGGACAGAGATATGTGAGAGCGCCTGCGTGCACAGCTACAGACGCACACAAGCTCTCTCTCTCACACACACACACACAATAAAGTGAAAACATGCACCAGCGTACACGCAGTTTCTAACAGTTGAATTTTAAAAGACACACGCACGTTCTCATGTTACATTCAGGTCCGTGCATGCTCACACACACACACACACACACACACACACACACACACACACACACACACACACACACACACAAACACAAACATGAACCTTCACACAGCCGTCCTGCTCATGGATTCAGTCACGCATGCAGCCATCTCTCACTAAGACCACGGCATAGCATACAGTCTCTCTCACAGACACACACACACACACAGAGATGGGGTACAGCGAAAACCACACAGGCACTCCTGGGGCCAGGAAACCTTTAAAGCTCTTGATGTCTTGCAGGCATGAAAGAGAGGGACCTAAAGTAGCCTTTAAGGTTGTGTTACTGTTTATTGTTGTTTACTCTCCTTTCGCTCCTCTCCCCATGGCTCTAACACCTCCCTCCACCCTCCTCTTTATCTTCCTCTACCCCTGTCTTGCCCTGCCTTCCTCTGCCCCCTGACCCTCGGTTCCTGTGTTAATGTCCTCTCGCCGCGCTGCGTGGGCTTGCCTCTGATTGTCTCGTTGTGTTGTGTGGTCACCACGGAAACCTTGGATAGGCTCCAGCAATTGAGGCTGACACACATTCAGGCACGCACCGAGCACACACGCAGACACACACACACACACACACACGCACACACACACACAGATACGCACAAACACAGACACAGGCACATACACACTCATGGTCAGAGAGTTTTTTGAGCTCAGAGCCTTGGTGCAGGTCTGAGTGGAATGCTTAATAGAGAAACAGAGAGATAGAAAGAGAAGGAGGAGGAGAGGGAGAATTGGTGTTATGGACATTCTCTCAATGTATACTGTGTATGTGTGTGTACATATATATATATATATATATATATATATATATATATATATATATATAGAGAGAGAGAGAGAGAGAGAGAGAGAGAGAGTATGTCTTGAAGCTAAACCCTAATACCTTCCCACAGGTAACCTGACTAACCTGTCTTAACACACCCAATAAAAAATGCTCAAACCCCACGCCTTTTTGCCTGAAACTCTCCTCAACAGCTGCACTCTTAGCTCCGTCAGCAGAAAGAGTCATTAAAGCTACCTGCGAAAAAACACCTATTAAAATGGAAGAGAATCTCTGCATTAAATCACTCGTCAAGATTGATTAATCTCCCATTTGAGCTTTCGTGACGCCACTCCTCACATCTCAGTCCAGCTCGTAAATGTACAGGAGGACAATGGGGGGCAGTGTCACTGACCAGGCTACCACAAAAATTAAAGACCAATCTATCTCTTTAAAGACCTCCACGTCTCTGGCTGAAAGAGAGGAGGGGGTCAGTTGGGGAGGTGGGGGCAGAAGTGGGGCAGAGGGCAGAATTCCCGAGCAGCATGTCTGTGGACTGAAGGGCAGGGAGGAGAGGAGGTGTGTGTGTGTGTGTGTGTGTGTGTGTAAGCAAGTGGGGGGGGGGGGTCCTGTGTGGGGGCTGGGGCCCCTGTCACTTATCAGCTCTGGCTGAGCGTCGCCCAGGGCTAGAGTTGGGAAGCAGCGCTGGAATGTGTGTCCTTTCCTCTGAAGGTGAAGAGAGAGGAGAGGAAAGCCGACCAACAGACAGAGATGGGTTTATAAACACGAACACACACATATGAACACATACCGCCAGCTGCTGGAGATTGATACACTTTCATGCTTACATGTGCTCAAGTCATAAGACACACACACAAACACATATTTCTGCAGCTCTAGGTTCAGTTCCAGACTCACTCTTACACTGACTTTACATGCTCCCCCATTATCTCAAATATTACCCATAATGTGTCCCTCACTTTCGATTTGATGCAGATGACATAACTTTAACATAGCATCAAGTGATCACTTAGCCTCATAATTTTCAGTTATTACAGATTTTAAATAAAAAATATGCAGGTTTTTTAGGAGTAGATTGGTTTAAACCAATTTTCACCCAGATTTTATACGCCCTCATTCCCAAACAGTTATGTTTCCTGTTTCCCGATCATTGCAGTTTGCAGTAAATTAGGTCCCCTTGCGACATTGACAGCACAGAAAATGCTTCAGGTAATAAACACTGAAGAGAAAAATGGTGAGAAAGAGGGATTAGTAAATAACAAATCATTTGCACTAATCACCAAACACGGTTTCTGCTTAAAATAGTATTTAAATTATTTCTCCACACAAATTTCTTATACTATTATTACAACTATATTATATTTTTAATTAGATTTTTTCCTGACTGTAATCAAAATATCTTATAATAATTGCTTTAAATGAAAAGTAAACATAGTCATTTCTAAAGATAAGATGTCTGTATTTCAGACAACAATAAAGTAGATGACTTCAGATGAAATTAAAAGCTTATTCTGTCCCCTAACCCTAAAAAAACCTCACATCTCTTTCCTGACATTTGATAACTGCATCTTAAAAATATCAAGAACTTGATATTTTCAATTTGGTGATACATTTTATCCTGTCGTCATTCTTTCTTTTTTTTTTGTCACAGCATTCGATCTCATATACAACTTTTTCAATTCAAAAGTATTATATTCTGGAGGTCAGAACAAGTTTAGACCGGCTCCAATGGGTCCTTGTAACTACAAATGAATGTCACTAAAGCAGATTATGAAGTTCATCTTCTACAACTGTTGTGTGGGCCACAGTCTCTGCTCACAGGATGCAGAAATCCTTGTCATTACCAACATTCAAAAGAAAACAGCTGAGGCATGAGCCTTATCCTAGTCGGCCTCCTCCTCCCCTTGGAACGAGTTTCCTGCCATTGTCAAGGACAGACACTCTGTCAGTATTTTTTGTCCAGACACATTTATTCAGCACTGTGTTCAGCCCACCTCAACTCCCACCACACCAGCTGTTCCTTTCCCTTTGCTTTCCCTTTCTTTTCATTTTCCCTACATTCGTCTGTTATTCGCTGCCCTGGCATTGCCCACTGATCTCATATCCAGCCACTAATGTGGGTGTAGGCACACACACACACACACACACATACACACGCTCGTGCAACCACGATTTACTGGAATTGTATCTTTTGGTTTCTTCGTTCTATCCAGATTTGAGTCATTTGTGTTCTGTGAAACAGTTTCTGATCCAACTGATAAATCACCTTAAACGCTCTGAGCTCACGGCACATGCCTCCCCAAAAAGATTTCTTACTTGACGGTAGCAGAGCACATATTCCCTTAAAATGCTATTTGATCATGATATTCTATGTTCAGTTCAGTCTAGTTCAGTTAATATCTGCAAACATGATTTCACAAATATTTCCAGGATTTTGTCTCTTGATGACATTATTAAGAGCTTGTTAGCTCTCTCGTGTCTGGCGTTTGGAGAGACTTGCCTGGCCTCCAAAATCTACAATGAACTGCCAGGAATGTTCAGAATGAACCAGACACTAAAGAGTGGGAGGAAAAAACCAGAAATAGTTTTAGGATTGATTTCCCCCCCCCTATTCAGCTGTCTTTAACAAGTGCTAGAAAACATACATGCTCTTAATCTGAGTGATGCCATTCACTCATTCCATTACTTTGTGTGTTGATTTCTATCTGCAGGAACTCAACTTCCAGGAAGTGTTGCAGTGTGTTTGCAGTGTGAATGTGCTGTAGGATGAACATTTTTCCAGCAGAGGGACCTTATGGAGATGAGGTGTATCCAACTGGACTTTTTTTCCCTACAGTATCCTTGTTTTCCACTGGATGGTGCTAACTTCAACCTTGCACTTCCCATTTTTCTGCATAACTGGGTCACTGTATGGTGAATGAGTGTTTGGTCAATTCATGAAATTGGGTGCTGTGTTCACATGGGAAGTCTACAGTAGGAATCACAATGGTCATTCAAATAAGAAGCAATCTGCACAATGTACTATACTATACTACTAAGACCTGGTAACAATAATATCCATGTTAGATATCTGTTATGAAGAAAATGCCTGAAAAAGATCCCTACTATCTACATAATGAACATCTGCATGGACAAAGGCAAGGAGCACAGACCACATAACAGACATAATGAGAGAAAGAAAAAGACAGATACAGCATCCCACTGGTTTGTGAAAAACTGAATAAAATGTGAAAACTGAGATTTTATTTAAATATTGTCATTCACTAACACGTATGACCATGAACTTTTGGAGGTGTCCTATTGCTCATTTCAGCCCACATTAAACAAATAAAATCATGTAATGTTGCGCTGAAGGACCAGTGTTCCATTATCCTCTAGCATCAGACATGATCTGGACAAATGATCATGCACCTCAATCAATCTAGAGTGACAATTTCACTGCCGACATGCACCCATGACAATAGAGAAGCTACCAAACAAGCAGGTGTGTGGGGGCAGATGTGGCACCACGACACAAATCCCAGTCACATAACTTTCCCCCTCTAAGCTGGCCTCTTTTTGCTCTGCCAGTCCATAAAGATTCCAGTGAGCTGAGGCACTATTTGGCGAGCACATTAGGTTTGAGGAAATAAATCCTTCTTCCTTGCTGCAGTACTGAGAAACCTAGCTAGTATGAACTTTGCTCAGACTGGTTCTCAGCTCTCCACAGCTAATAATGGCTGGCTCTCAGAGAAGAAGCAGTGGAAAAGGGTTCTCTTGTTTGCTCAGTGGCTTGTGGTGATTGTCATGTGAGCTAGTTGCAATATTGTGGACTCGATTTTCAACCCACATCTGTGTCCAGTCTTTCTCCAGTATGTAACATCTAACATAACACAAAACATAACAGAAGATATGGATATCCCAATTTCAGGGATGTCTCTATTGGCTGTGTTTATCTATGATGACAACAGCCATCATTGATATTGCTGTTTATGTATTTCTCTTAATCAGCCAGCAAGTGAAACACTGCAAGGACTGGAAAAAGCTCATTTAATGGATATAGAGGAACATTTTATAAACATATCTAAAATAATACATTTTTATTTACCTATTTATTTTGACATCAGATCCATCATGTACCCTTACCCGCCATGCTATGCTCACTCACCTTTCCCGCCCTGTGATTCCTGGGGATTCTGAGGTTCCTGTGAGCACAGGCCAACTCTGGTGGGTGACGCTGTTCCAGAGTCTATTTTGACAGTGCCGCTGGGGGAAGCTGATGGCGCAGTGGGGGTGGCGGCCAGCCTCAGATTTGCGAGGCCAGGTCTCGTGTTGACAGAGCCTGGTGCTGCATTTGCGGAAGCTGGTCTCACGTTGACAGGGCTAGCTCTTATGGGAGGCCTGGAGCAGATGGAGGGCTGGGGAACTGACTTCTCCTCAGTCGCACTGGCTGATTTTAACCCGGGCTGCAGAGGGAAGAGTGACAAAAGAGGACAGAGGAGTGCTATCAGTGTTGACAGCTAATTCACATACAGTGGAATTACTGTCATGTTTGATTAAATCATTGGATAAATGATTCACCAAATTACAGTTCTCCAATGACTACACTGCGCCATAATGAAACACCCAGAACTATGACCGCTGATTAAGAGTTTAAGGATGTGTGGAGAGAAAATTATAAGGTGACTTGGAAATCAAGCTGCCTCGCTAATCTTCCTTCCTGATCTCACGCCTTCTTAATCAACAATCTCACTTCAGGCTGACTCCTTCCCTCTCTAAATCAACTGGAGAAAACCTGCAGCAGCGCTAGCAACAGCCACTGCTACATCTGCAGCACCAAAACCAGTCCTGTCCTGTTTCCAGACGCAAATCACTCTATATACAAACAAGACATTCAACAAAATAATGAATCTTGTAAAGGGGAGGCTGGCTTAGGCTGTGATTTCTTGGCTGTCAGACCGACCAAACCTCCTAAGGTGTGTATGTTCATTGCCACATCAGCATGGGTTGGCCAGAGATGCATTGGGGCCTGTCATATAGAGAGTCTGGTATAGATATAAGAAGTGAGGGAGAGACATTTCCTTCTGTGGCAAAGAGGAAGGAAAAACAGAGAACAGAGGAGAGCTCACGCGCCCAAACCTCAGGAGACTATCCCACAATCCCATCCATCTGCGACTGACGCATTCTCCATCTCTGGCGTTTTAATTCCCTGATCAAGTTCATCAACCATCTGTTCTAGGGCAGTCCAGAAAGCCTGCCTTGCCTCTGTGATTCAGCTGTCCTCGCAGCGCGTGTCACCTGCACACACACATTTGCGTGCACATAAGCAACAGATGAAGAGAAAGAAAGCGAGGGGAGATGGAGAGCACACACTCCCCAGACAACCCAAAGCTGGAGCGATGATGGAGCCAGTGGGAGGACAGTTCAGTTCAGCTGTTCCCCGGAGAGAGCTACGAGGGGTGCGGCAGCTCAGACGAGCGGGAGCACAGAGAGGGAGAATGCTGGGAGAAAGATGATCTGCAGAGAGGCTGGGAGTGAGGGGACAGCTGGCCTAACCACCATTTCCTGTTACTCACAGAGGGTGGAACTGCCATGAAAAGACACGCAGGCACTCTAAAGCCACATTTTAAAGAGCCGAAGAGTGGACTGCTATACTGTTAATCACACCTTGCTGGGATATGTGAGGCTGTGTCTTAAAATGTGTTGTTCGGTGCAGATGACACTAGAAAACAAACTGTTCTCCTCTTTATAAACCATCTAGAATGTTGACCAAGAGCAGTAAAATAAGCTAAAACTAGATTGCAGCAACTATAAATAAGAGCATACAACTGCTTTCTTACTTTCACAAGTACCTTTTCTGCTGCTGGAGGTGATGAATGCTCACTCACTGACACCTGTGGGTTTAACAAAGACATTACATGACTGTTACAGGCCATGATGCAACCCGAGAGCAGAGAGCACAATTCTTATAGCAGGCAGTTGCTCCAACTCACCGGCAGAGGGGGTAAAGAGCTCGTCTCCTCACATTTCCCCTGTTGAGAGAGACAGTGCCATGTTAGATTATACTAGAGGCGACACGTCATCCTCCTTAACTGTGAGTCAGTTCAGTACTTGGAATGAGTGGGGATAAACAGAGCATGAGTTTAAGAGTTAGAGATAGTCATATAAAAAAAAATATTGCAAATGATCATTTTAAAATGTATCTACACAGTGGGTGTGCTAATGTGACTGCAGGAAAACCAGCGGCTGGCTGGGGATGCTCGTGTTTCCACTGAGTGAGCAGCGCGCAGCTTTAGCTCAGAGAACCATCGTGGTCAGGCCAGATGAGGCCATCCGCTCTGGCTCAGCGTGTGCAAGGTTGCCATGACAACGCAGCAAATCTCTTTTTAAAGATAGTGTGAAAAAAGGAGACATTCCCCCTAACTCCAAAATCAACAGCTCTCTCTCACACACACACACACACACACACACACAAACACACACCCCCTGGAAATAATCTACAGTGAGTGCTTATTTTGACACAAAATAGAGGCTCAAATTAATAGGGTTATATATTTAATGGGGAGGATTGATTTTCACTAACAATGCTCAAAAGCCTAATTGATAGTTTTTACAAACTGCACTGCAGGCAAGAGAAGTGAAAACGAAGTGATGGAAGTGTTATGTTTGAGATAGATGTGTTGAATTGAGGGGATGAGACAAAGAATCAGTTAAAAAAGCAAAGATTAAAGGACAAACGGATATTATAGGACTTCAGTATAAATTGGTCTGACAGACCAGCAATTCTCAATCTCAATCTATTTAATTTCTATCAATCTCTTTATATGTTTATGTTCATATATAGAGTGGTAAATAATTCAACCAAGTAATGGTTTTCATTTAGTTTTGTTTGTTCAAATAATAACAAAGCCAAGAGACATTTCATTTCACATGAAAAAACAGAAACAAGAGTATGACATCTGTTTTTTTTTTATCATCCTCTAAATCACCTTTGTTCCCCTGCTTAAGAATCACTATGACAGACAACATGATTTGATTTCTTAGGGCCACAGACAAACAGCTACACACCTTTGAACTGAGTGAGATTCCAGGTTGTGTTTTAGGAGGGAGGTTCTTTCTCTCTGTTATTACAGGTTCTGTGGTTTTTATGCTCTTCAGGATAGTTTGATGGCTGCAAGACATAATCAGAGCACATCATATATCTTTATATATACAGTATACACATTATCTTGCATAATAATACTAATATAATACGATAATAATGATTACATGTACAACCGCCTGATAACCCCTCGAATTGCAGTCTGTAAACAACACTAATACACTAATACGTTTTTTACATATTGTATTGTAATGTATATATTTTTTATATATTGTCCACTGCCTGTAATCTAACAAATTACTGTCTGTTATATAACAAAGGTGTATTACTATGCATTGTTCTGAAGACTCTGCGCCTTCTTTTCTCCAATTCCTGAGCAGATGAATTTGGAGCTCAGCTCATCCACCTCCCCGATCACAATGACTGCCACATCTCCATCCCGGCCGAGCAGCCAGCTCACATTCTTACTGTTAGCTGGAGGAAACACACACACAAACACACAAAATATGAGTTAACTGGCTATTGAGTTAAAGTTTGAATATATTTATAAATGTAAATTATGCAAAGATCCTTTCCTCAAAGAAGGGTTAAATAAATGAACAGTGAAACCAGAAAATTATATTTTCACAGGAAAGACATTGAAATCACACTTAAAGGTGGGGTATGCGATTCTGGAGAAATACCATAACAATATATAGAGTGAACAAGACACAGCAAGTAATGTAACAAACGTTAGCTAGGTTGTGGGTTAGCAAACTGTCGCTACAAATGTTGCTGCGAAGCTAACAGCCAGAGAAGATGAGACGGTTTCCCAGAGCCAGCAAACCAGCTCCAGACAGCGATACTCACAACTCTCCTGCTACTATAGCTAACATCACAACAACAGCATATCTGGGGAAACTACAAAGTAAGCTGAATGTCCGCAGGACACACAAATCATGGCTGGAATGGCTGGAATAGTGTTGTGTGGCTTCATCTGAGCCACTTTATTTCCCATTTACAGAGGCAGGGCTGTGTACAAACACCAGGTTTTTTTTTCAGCGCACACACAGAAAACAGCTAGCTGGCCGTGAGAAAATACTGTAAATCATTGTAAATCAGATATAGCAGTCATTCTGCTACATGTGAATCTGATGAACTGAGGCTGCTGTTTTTGTTTATAGACAGACAGGAGTAACAGCTGGTGGGGCCCAAACAGCAGACCACAAATGTATGTGACAGGACCTTCAAATAGATGATATAAACAGAGTCGACTCGTCTGTCCTCATTTTGTAAAAATATACTTGTGAGAACCTTCCATTGACAATGGAATTGTCTGGATGGATTGTCAATGGGTTTGTCTAATTCTGACATGAAACCATCTTTTAATTCCCACCTTAAACCCAATCCTAATCTCTAACCAAAGTATCAATAAATGAGATCTGGTGTTAACACCCTCGCACGGCTTCTCCTTATCGGTCAATATTTGTGAGGCGTTGAGTCCTTATAAGCATACAAGTATAATAGGGCACACACGCTTTCACAACATAGCGTCACTGCCTTGTGACTATATTTGGGAGCATACAGAAGTTACTTCATAGAGATAAACCGGCTCACGTGGGCTCAGAGGGTGAGAGCCTGTTGGGTTGAAAACAGGATAACATATTTTCATAGTGAACTGGTTTTGCCAGCCTGCCCTGTGGATCGCATTCTAGTAGGGCATAACAGGATGACTCCGAAAACACAGTAGTCAGAACATAGCTTGGTAAACAAACTATTAGTCCAAACAGACAGCGAAAAACCACAACACTAGTGTCAGGAGCAGGTGAGATAAATCCTGTCAGCTGAGTATAGGGGCATTTAGAAGACACCATATTTATTTGTTGGCATATGTCCTAGGCCCTACTTTAATAGGCAGTGTTAAAACACAACAATGTGGTGCACTGCCTTGTCCAAGTTAACAGAATAATGTTTCTAAAATGAGAGATGATAGTTTTCCATATCTGAAGAACAAGACCAAGGTTACTAATCTGAAAAAAAGTTTAGTCACAGAAACTCTAAGCTGAGCCGTGCAGTTTGTCTTTGCCTCATGTAAATGTCACCAGTCTGCATACGACATAAACACATGCACACAAACACGCCAGCATATAATCATAGAGCACTAATTACCATAAAGCCAGCCTAACCACAGCAAAAGCCCCATGATCAGTAAAGGATGAAGGCCGAAACTGTGCTGTTAACAGCAGCCGAGACAGACGCCTGCTTCATTCTACGCATAAAAACAAACTTGTTTGCAAGCATGTTAGCTTGCCATCCAGATCAAACTCAAAATCAGACTCTCTTTTTGTTTTTCAAACACATACATTTCCTGCATACTTCCTGTTTCACCCCCTGCTAATTGTTTGAAGGATTGAGTCTTGACTCACTTCCTATTTTTACACAGAAACACAAACCATCCACCATTTCCTCTGCACTATAGGTGAGGAGCCTGTGTGGAGAAGAGTTGTGACCATGTGATCTCAGCCTGCAGTCTCCATCCAGCCTCCTAAGAACAGCTGCATTGGTCATTAAGAGATAGAAAGAGCACTGTTCTCTCACTCTGCACCACAGTTGATAGAAAGTGCTTTGTTATTAGCCAAGACAAGACAGATCACATTACTGTCAATCAGAGTTAATGCACCAACTGCAGTGTGCTGTTAACTGGCTTAAAGTCATATTGCTGTATCCTTCCAAACCTCTGTAGTTTGATTTGTCATCTAGGAGTCCTTCTTTGTATTATAAAAATAGAGAAATTTGTTATGTCAGAGTCATTACACCACACCTTTCCCATACTAGGACTTGCTACCACCAAAGAGAGAATGTAGACAGGCAAGATTCTGTAGCATGCTCAAACCAGTTTCAGGGCAGACTTGCGGCCTCCTGACTTTCTGGTTGTTTTGTTTTGTTTGATTGCTGATGTATACTGTTCACTCCAACTGTCGCTTCTGAGCAGATCATCTCATGTCTATCATGCCGATGTTTTCATCGTTGCCATCTATTTCATCAAACACGCGTTCCAGACTTGAGTGACATCTCTGACCCAGTGAATATTCTTCTCTGTCGCTCGTGGGCTCACGTTGCGTGGTGCGACTGGGAACAAAATGATCTAAATGAGAGCCTGACAGCAAAATATGTGCATGTGAACACATACACACACTGCCACATACTTCACATTCACTATTATGGAAATACTAGCATAATAGCACTTCTAAAATACTATTAATATATGCCTCTTATAATACACTTATTTATAGGGTGAATATTATTTTACCAGGACATCTACTTTGCTTGTGTAAATGTTAACATCATCTGTGAGTGCGTTGTTAACATCAATTCACCAACATTGTCAATCTGCTGTAATTGTTTAGGACTTCGGATATAAATAGAACTTCATGTTAGTGAAGTATAAATGGTCTTAAGTTTCTGTCTGTCTTCATATCCTCTTCCAAGTTTCAATTTCTACAACATTACAGACACATTAATGTGGAGCAGCTGGTGTTTGTTAGCCCAAGTTTGTATTTTAGGAAACTTTAAACTTGCCAAATGGACTTCTGGTAAAAGCTGTGCCTGTCTCGGCAAACAGCTGTTGAGATGACGGGGAACATGAGCTGCAGCAACGACAGTGTGTCCAGCAGCACAGGATGTTTGTCACAACCAATGCACAAATGCAGTGCACTTCTCAAGCTTTGTAACTC
This sequence comes from Siniperca chuatsi, assembly GCF_020085105.1. NCBI lineage: Eukaryota > Metazoa > Chordata > Actinopteri > Centrarchiformes > Sinipercidae > Siniperca > Siniperca chuatsi. Next base: position 12,668,493 of record NC_058055.1, read on the forward strand.
TCTATCAGGTAATTCACAGCACACTGCAAACATCATTACAAAAAGGATTCAGAATGCAATCCTTGAAAAGGGGACAGAGTTTTCTGTCAAAAGCTTTGTTTGAAAGTGTGATGGCCAGTTTGCTTGAAAAACCTGAAGCTGCACCCTGTTGCACTAGATAAACAGGAAGAAGAAAAGTTAACAAAGGTGAGGTGGTGGTGATGGGTTAGTGTGGTTACCTTTTTTTGGCTTTGTTCGCTTGCACTCAGTGTCCAACTCGTCTCTCTCTAGTTTCTCCTCCCGCTCTTTCCAGCGCCGCACCTGCTCCTGGCGCATTTTCAGGAACAGAGTCTTTTTCTGGTCCTCATTAAGAGCATCCAGCACATCAGGGTCGATGTACATGTCCTTTAAAATCTGCTGCAGCATGTTGGCGGCTGAACGGTGGGTTAACTTGGTACCACCTGGCCAAGCCGTCAGAGGGAGGAGGTGCTGTCAGTTGTCTTTGGCCAGCAGCTTCTTGAGGTGGACGGTGTTGGTTTATAGTCTCATGTTGTCAGAAGACGACTTTCGAAGCTTCTTTATCCTACAGTCACTCTTATTTACACACATAAACTCTTCTTCATGTATCAAGGCGCATGCTCATCCTCACACACACTTTTGTACATACTGTACAATCACATACATACATACACTCACTCACACACTCGCACACACAAAATTCTGTTTCCTTTCCGTGTTGGGCTGACAGCTTCCCCACCCTCCCCTCCTCTACACCCTTTGTCAGTTTCCTTTGACTTTGGAGGTCATATTGAGACAATCTACAAGAGAGAAAAAAACAGACAACACTTGAAACAAACATTTGGAAGATTATGTTGTGCCCTATAGATTCTACATTTTCTCAAAGTTGCAATGTTCTATATATTTCTTGATCCCACCTTTGTCACATTCAGAAACTTTTTAGTTCTAGTCTGTTTCAGTCGTTTATCTTGTCCCTCCCTTCATGAATACGGAAGAGCCCAAACCCTGTTTCTAAACTTACAGAAAAACTGTAGCCCAAAATGGGAGGAGATTCCAAAGGAATGGGACTGTTTCTGTCATCAGTGGCCCACCTCCCTCCTCCCCCTCCTCACCACACATCCCTTCCCAAACCCATGTTCCTTTCTCCCCCAAACTCCCACGAGATAGCGGCTCCATTTTAACATGGTCAGTTTCTGGTTGTAAGAGGATAAAAAACAAAACAGGGTCATAGCCCAGGACAGCATGAGCCGGTTTCTGTAACAAGGGGATTGAAATGGACTCCTCCAATCACAGTGGGTAGTTAAACAATGGCTACCACATAAGCAGCACTTGGAGAGAAAGAAAGCTTGTCTCAGACTGAGAACTATCACACTGGTGGAATACAGATTGGTGTCTACAAAACACGTTGTAGGGTGCAGAGACAGAAACCCAGGGAAAGTGAACAGAGAAAGTGCGTGATACAAAACCAAAGGGAGTTGTAAGAGAAGGATAGAATATGTTGAAGTACTCACAGTGGGATGTAGACAGCCGTTCCACAGCAGAGTATGCTAACTAAGCTGAGAGAGTCTGAGCGCCTGTGGGTCCTCCTCGTCTTTGTGTGTATGACTGGGCTGATGACATCACAGCATTCCATAATCTCTCCCTCCCTCTCCCTCTCTCTCTCTGACACTCACACACACTTTATTTGAAAAAGAGGAAGAGAGAACAATTCAGGAAGTTGATCTCACACATTAAAGAAGTTGTTAAAAAAAATGAATGTAAAATATGAGCGGAAAATCCTAAAGTTCCTTTTTCGTCACTGCTCTCCCACCAAAAAAATGCTTATTACTAACTAATACTAAATCAATTGTGAATGTAAAAATAAAACTGCTACATAAATGGGACAACACTAACTCTTAAATAGGCATAACCAACAGTTGTTCTTTTATTTCCTCAAAAAGGTTATAGTTTATACATATGCGTACTTAATAGTTAATCATTGCTTAAATATCAATATCATTATCCTCATTAGCTTGTCATTAGTCATTTGATATATGGCACATTATTACACATACTGAACGCACACTTTCTTGTGTGTTCTTCCTTTAAACAATGGCTTTTTAAGAAATTTGAATAACGGATGTCTTGATATAATGCCAGGTACTGTGACATTAAAACATGAGCTCGGGTGGTGTAAATGTTATGTTTTGTTCACAGACTTTTAATCCATCAAGCAAAAGTTAAAACAATAAACCATAAATAGTGGCCTAAATTGTATGTAGTGATTCTAAATTGTATGTACATATTCTATGTAGGTAGAAGCTGGGGAAACTCGCCCATGTGCCTTAGTGATATTTATTGAAGTAGCTGTTTACTTGTCTGTTGTTAATTCTACCACATTGAAGCAAAAGGCAGATTTCTCCTCTGTGATTCTTCTCCTTTCCCTTTTCATTTATAGGTAAAGAGCATCCTCTAGTGGCCAAAGCCAGAGAAGCCTGCTATGAATTACGTCACCCCCAAAGCCAATGCTTAACTGTTTCAGAAATAGCACTAAATTACAAGTTGAATAAAAATGGAAGCAACATTAAAGTGAAGGCATTTCCAAACATATGCTGTAAAGCTCAGCAACACCACACCACAAACATGTGTGCAGATGCTTGTACGCAAAAGGTATAAAGTGGCAGGATGTTGCACATTGTAGCAGGCCATTCATAATACTCTGTGTTGTCAGGGAGTGCTCAGGTGATGATGACCATGCTGCAGCAGCAATAAAATCTGATCAAGTAGTTCTCTCTCAGCTAGCAGTGCGGCAGCTGGACCAGACTAAACCTGCTATTAATCTTCCCTAGCAGCATTCCTGTGAGCAATTGTTGCCATTGTGCTTCTGAGTAGCATGACTGACAAACTATCATGATTAAAAGTAAAAGGATTTCTATGGGCTTTCATCAGTACAATACATTGTGCTTTCACAAAGATAGTCTTGGTTTGACTAAATACAATTTATCACCAGTTCCGATGTGTTGCACTTGTGCTTCCAAAGCCATGATGACCTTAACCAATCCTCTATGTGGGTTCTTGGATGAAGAGCAACCTCAGAGTCTGAGTTGGCATCTGGGCTGGAGTCCATTTAAATTTAGCACATCCCCTTCAGTTTTTTCACCCTTCCTCCTGGCCAGCAGGGGGGCCAAGAAACTGAGAGGCCATCAACTTAGCCCAGGCAGACATATGTCCTGCAGAAATGCTTTTGAGCTTGTCCAGACCCAGCACTCCGACCTCCCAGGAGAGTGAGTGTTTGTGGTGTGAGGTACAAACTTAACTCATCTTTATATTGACGTTTTTCTAATGTGGTTTCTTTCGGTAGGTGGTCGAGGAGAAGGTACAGGACCGTTTAAAGTAATAAAAATCCTTTCAACATTGACGGCCCTGGCAACATCTCTCTATGTCATAGCAACTCTGCCATGTGTTTAGAGGCAGAAACAACACGGAGGTTGCTGATGATGGGGTGAAGGATGATGCCTGGCCTATTTTCAATATTTACAATAATTAACATCTACATCATACCTTTGTATTAACATGCATTAAATCAGAAATCTAACTAGTTACAAGAAATCCATCTACCTTGTAAATAGCTATACACTTAATAAAAGTATCAATAAATAACCTAAAAACTTGTGACCTGCTTTTCTTTTTTTTTCTGGCTTTTGCTGTTTGTGTTAATCACTGTAGCAATATTGCAAACCCCAAAACTCACATCATAAAAAAATGGTTATTTGCAGTTTCAAAACTTAAAAGACATGAGGGTTCTGTTGGTTTGTGATCAATAAGCTCTCATTTCTTTAGTGTTATATGAGCAATAAAGCTCACAGAAGAGCAATCGCTGCATACAGATGATCACAAATTGCATAGTCAGAATGATTAGAGAACAAAGTAATGCTTTATTTTACAGCCTGGTATTATACATACAGTACTAATGTAGAAATCGCTAAGAAGACATGAGTCATCAGGTACTTGTCATTGCAAAGTTTGCATTTTAAAGGCTGTAAAATTAAGCTTTAGTAATTAGTATCATTACAAATGTAGAGTCAGACATTGTGGACAACACTACATCAAAATTAAACATACTTTTCATCAGTGAATTGTAGACATTTTGGGAAGTTTTTTTTTCCAGCAAGAAATGAAACATAAAAAACATACATTTTGAATGTAGATTTTCCCTCATGGGTAAATTATATTTATTTTTTAAAATTTGTCAAATGTACATAAATTATATTTAATGCATCAAAACCAAATGAGCAAATCAAATAGCCTCTTTAAAAAAAAAAAAGAACCAACATAAGAGAGAACGACATTCTTTGTTGAGATTATTTTAAACAAGTATTGGTCAGGCATTTCATTAACCTGGGAAAGCAAAGTGCTACACACAACAACCACTGAAGACAGTTCACCATACACCTTAATGAGGATTGGACTGAAGCACCTTTTCTTAGCTTAAAGCTAAAATGGAGATTTCACTGTTTTTTTTTAAGTTTTCCTTTTCACAAAAACTCCATTGTGTGTTTATAGTCTACCTTCAACAACCCATAAGCCAAGTTTACCCTTTTCCGAAAGAGAGGCATACTTGCAGTGACATTGTTCTATTTCAAGTTAAAGTACTTATGTGAACTGCTTGACTCAACAGGCTGCTAAGACCTTGGTTTACTATATTTTCCTCTAGGATGGAGCTTTGAGTGCAAATAAAGGCATACAACTCCTTCATGAGAAATAAACATGGAATTCAGCCACATGCTTTCAAATAGTAATCATATATTTAATTGATATACATATATTGCCACCATTGGCACATACGATATTGCACACAGTGATGAAATGTTGCACAGAAAAAATAGATATATTTTTTGTGGGCGAAAACATTCCAAAATTACAAATAATGTGGAATAACGCTGAAAAGGTAAAACTACGTAAAACAAAACAAGACATGCTTGCTGCTCCCCATTAATTGAGCAACTTACAACTTACACATAACTACCCAAGCCAAAAAACGAGCATTTGAAAGGGGGGCTTGCCAATAATTTATATCATTTCAGGCTACTACCGATGTTCCCAATCAGCCCCTGCGCTCTCCCTGCTAATGCGCTTGGCTAGTGAAGAGCCAACTCTTCTGCATCATCTTGCATCTAGGTGACCACCCCCTTCCATGTTTACATGTAGGCCGATACCTGGATGGCTGGGGAATGGGGATGGCAATGAAGTTAGGGAAGAAGGAAGGTAGCAGAAAAAAGTTACGAATTCTGCTCCAAATTTTTCTGAAGAGTTTGTAACAAACCCTTTTAGCACCACGAGTCGTGCACTAGCACACAAGGGGGCTGAGACACAAAAATGGAAGAAAGAAAGAGAAAAACAATAACAAAGAGAAGCCAAACTGCGATCCAAAGCACCAGGCCAGCGTGTAAGCATGCGGAGTGTGTAAGGCACCAGGTTGTTTATATGCTGAAGAGGATGCTCCCAATCAGGTGTCGTTTAGGCTATACCAGAGGCTCCAAAAATAGGTGGTCAAGGACAGTCTAGTTTGCTGGTTTCCAGTCAATCTAAACATGGGAGCAATCATTTAATTCAATGCTGAGGTAAATCTGACATTATCTGATTGTTGCCAGTTTCTCTGGAGTTTACTGACAGAGTTTATAAAACTGCTATCACACATCTATGAGATGCGACTGAACTGGATTAGAACCAGTTGTTTTCCGTGTGGCAGCCCAAATATTTACAATTAGACCTAAACAGAATCTTATCACCCCCGGGTAGATATTTGGGCTTACAAATCTAAAGTGGAGCTATGAGTATGTATTCAAAGTAGCCCCACTGAACTTCACACCTTCAGATCTTAAACTTGCAGGGATGGGCACATCCATCGACACACTACTGGAGGTTCATCAACAGGTGAACTGAGCACTCGTCACCTTGGCTTATCCATGCGTGCTCCTCAGTGGCCCTCCATATTGTGTGATGGTGATATTTTGATAACAGTTCACAAGGTCGCTCCTTTTACAATCACGCTTTGAAACAACTTCCACTACAACTACACCAAGCCTTTGGATGGAAATCACTCGGTACTCAAACTTGAGATTCGTACACTATAGGCAGATAAAGATACATATGGAAGGGTCCTTGAGACAATAATTTGGGAGACCAACGAAATCTATCTTAGTGCAGATTAACATGCAGCAACAGGACTCCTTGGCACCATTTGGACTTTTATGACTGAACAAGATCACAAAATGTTTCGGTTTCAGATGTACTAACCAATAATGCTCTGCTGAATTTTGCCTCTTCTTTCAGACCACTAAACCAATCAGCACAGTATGTGTAGGGTGTTTGTCTTGTTTGTTAGGTAATCTGCAATTCAGGCCATTTGCTACATGTTGTCACTGCATTTCCTCTATCGAGTACACATTTAGTACCTTTAAAATGAACACATTGCATTAACAACGAGACACAAAGGTAGTCTATAATATATCCATCTGCATGGCAACAATTTCAACTGAAACAAAATTACAATATTAATATTTCTTTGAATGCCTCTGGCAAATGTCAACATGTCAAGATCCATTGACCAGTTCAATATATTTGATTTTTATGCAATGCATATTGCACAACAAATAGAGCACTTATTTCATTTGATGAAAATGCCTATATGTTCCTTTTATACTGCATGACATCTAACCAGTTTTCGAAGCAGGCCTAGCCCTCATAATGATTTATGTGTAAACACATCTCTACTCACAGGTAAAGGTAAATAGGATGGCAAGTACATGTGACAACCTTTTACAAAGTTTTTGAATTTTGGTTTAAAAATTAAAATATCTGATTTGTGCTGAAGTCATTAGCTCACATGAAAAGGAAAGGCTTTTTTCTCGGAACTCGGCAATAATTCCATTTGAACATTGCAAACACTTTTTTACAATAGCTTTAACTGGTACAAAAGTTTTCTGTTAATAAGGGAAATAAACACTCAGTTCAATATTGTTTGTCAAGTAGGAAACAATGTTCAAATATAATGTTATTACTTTGTTTAGCAGCCTGTTACTGTATTAATGGTGGATAAGTGGGGTAACATCCAGCGATGAGTGACAACATGTCATAACTGTCAGGTTGTGGAGGTTTCTTATATTGTGGGTGATGCTCCCTTGGAGTTAAACCATTACAGTTAAATCTTTAGATTTCTTTCTTTATACAGTAGAGTTTTTAATTATATTTCTCTTGTTATTTTCATTACTCTTGCATCTTTTTTGCTCTCTATATCAATCCTCGTCTCCATCGTCCGCCTGCATCTCCTCTTGTTGCTGCAGCTCGCATGCCCTTTTCTCCCGCTGTTTCTCCTGGATCTTCTTCATCTCCTCGGCATATTTACTGAAAGTATTCCCAAATTTGGACCACACTTTGTAGGGCACCGTAATTGAATTGCGGTACGTTGGCTTCACCTCGCTTACCCTCATGAACACACCATACTTATTGGATCCGACGTCGAAGAAAAACCGTTTGTTGTCCACAGTCAATGATGACCCTTCGGGCAACTCTGCAGGTTCGTCCTCTACACCGTAATCGTCAATAAGTTTAGCCAAAGCGTCACGAAACTCAATAAGTCCCTGGGCAGGCAGAGCAATCGTCTGGCCTTGCGTGGATCCCAAACCGGGCCCCCGGTTAACGGTCTGTCGAATCCTCAGAAACCGTCCCCTCTGGTTCTCTTTCAGATCCATATAGTATTTCCGATTTTCTCGGACCAAGAACTCGCTTTTGAGTGCTCGCCTGGGCTCATCTTGTACCAGTCCCGGGTTGCTCGGACCCAGCTGGGCATAATGTTCGATGAAATCCCCCAGGTAGTCACGGAACTCGACCGCCACGGACATGGAGAGAGTGAGGCGGCTCTTGTTTCCACCGGCCCCGACTTCAGCTATCTTTAAGAAGCGGCCTTTCGCGTTCTGCTTAACGTCCAAATAGAAGCGTTTGTTTTGGATGTCAACCCGCTTCGACGCCAGCTCTTGTGTCTCATGCTGGAGCCCGGAAGCCGAGCCCGCCCCTCCTGTCGCTAGGTGCATGGGACCGAAGCCTGGGCCCGTGGCTGCTCCTCCCTGCTCACTTCCACTGTCTCTGTCCGCCATGATGCTGCCTGCCTGCCTTCTCCCTCTGTCTGCTGCAAAGCCACGGCCAGCCACAGCGAACGCCGGAGCTCTCGCGAGATCTACACAAAGATGTACAAAAAAGCGAGGGGAGAGACATTAATGCAGAGCGAGGACGCTGTGTTTTCTCCCGCAAGGTGTAATGTCATGAGCTGTCACTTATATTGAAAACGAAACCAACGGTTGTTCGGAAGAAATACATCTCCCGCAGACTGGTTAAGTTTCAATTTGTCGATACAGCCTCTGAAAATGATGGTGTTTTTGCTACGTGAAAAGACCCAAGCTTGCCCTCTGTTTGAAAGTACGAGAAAATACTTATCCTTCCAAAGTGGCACTGGTTATATCACAAGTGCCTCTGTGCAGGTTTAATGTGCTAATGATTTTACAATCGATGAATTAATTGTGGTAACCTTACATAAAAATTTACTGCTTATTTTAAGTGTAAGAGTCTTGTGTACGGATCCAAAATTGGGCCAAACGCATTGATTTCTAATGATTCAAGTCATAAAATCCTGTCATGGAGATCAAGTCCCTCGAGTCTAATTCTTAAACTTTCCGTTTCGCGTCCTAAGCAAGTCATTAGGCCTCATCACCAAATGAAATATATATTGTTTTATTATTTAACGGCATTGTATTAGTAGCCTACTAGTAATACAATAATATTAACAATAAGACTAATAACCAACTAATAACCATGAGTGAATCATTTATTTGCCCACTACCAACCCTGTGCAGCCATTGGCACAGGATCCATACTAGATCTTGTTTATAGTCCACCTTAACCTTTATCAACTTTAAGGTAGTAAATAACATACACGGAAATGACACAGCATTATAATTTATTTCAAAACTTAATATTTCTCGTGTGAATTAGGCAATTTCACCCTTTATTTTTAAACATAAGGACTATATTAGAATTTGTTCTCTCTCAACTCAGAATCAGGTTTGCTTTCCCGGCATGGCAAGTGAAGTATTGCCAAAGTATGTCGGGCAGAGAGAGACCGTTTAACCTATGTTAATGGTTTTAGGAACACTATTTAGGGATGCAAAGATTAGCCTACCTCACCACACTGTGTCAACTATGCCGTGATAGCAAAGTCTGCCCAGATTAAAAGCGATACAAATATCCATCTTTTTAGTATTACTCAAGGTTTGAAAGGTGACGGGTAAAACCTGGTAGCTTCTTCCTTCGGTGAACCGCGGTTATGGTCAGCGTGAAGTCATTTGAGATGCAAAATTTTTCAGGGGAGGAAAAAATGTATCAAAACGTCCATAAGAAACTTTTAAAACAACTCCATCTGCACGCTCTGTAGGCCTTCGGCGGGTCCGTCTGGGCCTAAAATTGTAGTCTGCCACAAGCGTTCTCACGAGCGGCACAAATGGAATAATAGCACTAATAGCACTAAGCATAATAAGCACATTTAAATATGTGGCCTTGGGGAGATAATCAAGCCAACTTATTTTTGACTAGTCATCTCCAAAGTCATCTGATTTATGACTTGAGTCCACAACTTAGTCAGGATAGTCACCGTGCTATGCTGCAGTGGAGGGGCTCTGCTGCCCGTAGGCCTACAGTAGGACTACTTCTTAATTGTTTAGCCGCACACTGTCTACCAGGCCAACTGACTGCATGCTGCCGTTAACGACAAGTGATGTTAATTATGTCAGAGCTGCTTTATTTCTATAGCAGCGTATCATAAAGCAGTAGCCGAATTTATAGAACTCTAAGCCTATCTATGTTGGCTAGGCCTGAAAATAATACCCGTAATTTGCTGTGGTCTTATTTCGCATATTTATACTTTTGTAGTCTATAGCAATAGGCTGTCATTGTATGAAAAGAGCAAAGCATGCCCATGTTTAAATGTAGGCCTGCACAGTCACAAGCTATTATAGACGATGATGTGGTGTATTGTTCACTTCCATGGCGACTTCCAAGCTTACAAGTAGCTGATAAACATTTCTCGTCTGAAATTTTGAGAAATTCAAAACTGAACTGTAGTATTCTAGTTTTGTATTTATTTGTAATCCAAAAAAAAGTACTCAATCAACACATTGTATATGCTATACACAACATTTACCTGTCATTGGTCACTTGGGCAAATGCTGTTCCCATGCTGGCGATACTTTCTCCACAGTAATTAATCTTCCTTCTTGTCCACCTGGAAACAAATTTGACCGCGCAGACCTCTCACTTGAAGCATCTATTGTCTACATATAGGCCTAGATTTTTTTTTATTTAGCCTAAATTCGTTTCGTGCCAATTTGCTATTGCTGTGTACGAATCCCCGCACATCATTTCTGAGCGTTTTAATATTTCTTACAACTTTTACATTCCTTGTAAATCATATGCCATAAGAAAAGGATAATAAGGCTATTGTTCTAGTTTGAAAATGGCTGAAAATAATTTGTTTTATATGAGCCATTAAACCAGCAATTTCTTTGCATGTGAAATAAATACAATACAATGTCTACATTAATATAACCTAGCTTATAAGAATTTCACGTATAATTCTAGCCAAGCATTGTAAAGCAGCTATGTTTCAGGCCACACCCATATGACTGTCCTGATGCTGAATCTCATTTTAAACCACGCATGCCTTCTCCCTTTTTAGGTCGACATATCTTGAGGACTATTTGTGTGCGTAACAGCGTTCAGTGCTGATGTGCGTTGAACTCCTCAAAGTCTAAATAAAAAGGATGGGCAGCAGCTTAACTCTGTTTAAATTGGACGCTCATTCAGAACTCTTTCAGTCAATATTCGTTATTCTCTTCACAAATATGTATCTTAAAAGGGTGAGCAGTGATCCTTGTAATTATATTTAGCTTAAAACAAGTCGAATATTCTATGATGGATGGGCCAGTTATGTCATTTGATCTGTGAGCAGTTTATTTCAGGGTTTGTGATCTTATTGTTTCAACATGTATATTATTTTAATTTTCTTCATAAAAAAAGAAAGAAAAAGTATCACACAGATGACAGAATTGTTCAAAACAAACAAGAGACTAAGTTACTTTTCAACGTGGACAGTGTTGGCGTCCTAATGGCTGTCTGAAGGCCTGAGTGAAGTTCAGTGATACAAATAAAGGTAGCCTAACCCAGGAACTAAAACACTTCAAATATGTTTACATTTATAGATGCCTTTTTATTCATAGACACTTATTACTCTTGATTATTGTCACACAGTGAACAATTAAGACATATACATATTATTTAAAATGTTTTTATATGTCAAATGTTGCTTTGCGGTTGTATATCAATAAATTCTAAATACTGAATAACCCTTTGTAAATAATAATGCTTTCCACAATACATTGAGCACAACACTGAAATAATCTTAATGTTAATGAGCATATGACATCAAATAATATCAAATGGACGAGTAGGCCTATAGATTGTGATACTGAGTCAGAATCCTGAAGAAAAGCAAAGGTGAAGTAATTATTTCCCTTTTATGCTCGTAATTATTATGCCAAATCAATGGGAAATAAAGTAAAAAATATTATCGTTTTAGAGATGTAAAATATTTTAATTAATTATTGATGATATAACAATCATTAGCCTTAAAACGCGGTAATAAACATGCTAAGAAATAAGTCACGTTCATTTACTGAAAATCAGTAGTCCAAAATAACGTTTGGGCCAAAACATAAAGGCTGCTGTGCGCACTTCTTAAGTTCAAATTTCAGCTGCTGTCTACCTGCATGTGAGGCGAGGTGAGCATGCCGGCCTACAGGGGTTACCATAGTTTAGGTGTTTTTCTCTATTTTAACTTTCTCATTTAACCTTTATCTACGTTAGGATTTGTTATAGTATAGCTAAACTCATATAAATATGCCCCAAAGGTCGGCCTTCTTATCAGCTCCACAGCAATCATCACTTCTTGTCAAAACAGAATCCAGTCATGTTTGGGGAAGTAAAAAGGTGAGGAAATAATTAGTGATCTTAATAAGACAAACCAGCATTCACGTAAGCGAAAAGGAATTAAAACTAAATAATAAAAAGATGGACATTTGTACAACTTGTCTCATTCTGATGTTCATTATGATGCAGGCTTATAGGCTATTTATGCAGAAATATATGCGTGCTCGCCGTTTGGTTGGTTAATCCTCAACTTTCCTTGCTGTTACATTATTTCGTTTATTTGACTCCAAGCTTTTAACTCTTTAATTTCTTTCTATTGCTATTGTTGGAGCAAAGCTGCAGCTGATCTTATTGTGTCACTCTTTTCTGAAGAGGCCTTTTTTTTTGTTTTTCTCAACCAGTCAGATATATGTGATAAACACGAGTCTGGATGCATGCAAAATATGGGAGTAATTCCTATAGAACTTATTCTGTTGAAACTCAGACGAGGTCTTGTTTTGGTAGCCTATTAGATATGCATGTTCTACCCTCCTGCGTAGATGCAATATCTCCTTTATTTTCGGGGCCTTACTTGCCCATAAATAAATTAAAAAATCCCCATTTAGAATTTCACTTTCTAATCCAAAATCTCACCATGAGGCATGTTACATTTCTGTCTAATTTACTTACCTAATAAGCTATATAGAACTATGTCTCTGCAGTGCCGTGCTTTGTCAGCTTCTCCGACAGACAAAAAACAACATGTCAATTTAATTAATCTGTCATCAATCAGTAACCTACTTTGGCCTATATTTCAGACCAATTTTTAATCATGAATATGAATCAGTAAAAGCAGTTCTGTTCGGATGTCGAGGCCACGTCCAACGCAGATTTCAGCCTCAAAAAGGTGTCGTCGCAGTTTGGAAAAGGCAGCCGCTGTGATCACCTCACAAAGTTTTGCCCTACATCCCGACACAAGAATGCTGTGGCGCTGCTCCAAACGCAGCTCCATTATTATTTCAGATCAGACGCACGGCCGTATGCTGTATGTTATGCTTCTGTAAACTCTGCGAAGCAATGCCATATGCTTGGCTGCACGTTAGGACACTTGAATGCTGCAGGACAGTAACCATCCGAATGACATGTAAATAAAGCGTCATTCCACCAAGCGAGATCCCATAACCTACCTTACACCGCTCAGTCTACAGCAGGAGCGCCTCAAAGCCTCGACGGCGTGCCGCAGGAGACGAGACAAGGCAAAAGACACATGTGAATACGCTCGGAGGCCTTTATGACAGCACAGCGGACCGCTTCTGCTTGCTTCACAAGATGGACAAGAAACGGCGAGTCGTGGCACGGAGAGCGACACACGCACAAGTTCAACGCCGCACGCTTCACCTCTGATGTCAACACGCACTGTGGGAACTCAGTGGACACGCGCCACCCCTTGGTGTTATTGAGGAACTGCAGCTTTGCCTTCTGGTGGTAACAGGTAGGGCAACATTTTTATTTATTTTTTGCAACTGTAATAGAAGTAAAGAAGTACGTGAGCATTGCTACTATCAACACCTTGTTACAAGCACAAGTCTGGGTCGGTATTATGAGCCGTTTCTCCCTTTACAGCTTGGCTGAATCCTTCCCGTGCACATGCCCTGTGCGTCTATTCTGTGTTGGTGTTAAGAGTGTTGTTTGAAAAGCACATTGGCAGTTCTTGTTACAGGAAAGAGGAGTTCAGTTGAGTTCACACAGTAATAAATAGTTTTATGCCTGTGTCTTACATCAGCACTCTATAGGCCTAATTTATAGGTCTTGTACAGTTTCAGCACCACGGAGAGCAGCCAAGCCTGTGTCACATCTGCACGACATGCGCATAAATGAAAACAAAAGTAAATGTGGAGGTGGAGGTGTATTTTATAAATGTACAATACAAATGTGTTTGTTCTGAAACTCATGGGCTCCCTGTTTTCGCCTAATTCAATATAAACATGTATTGCCTTATACTGTATGGGCCACAACGAGCATATTTTATTGGGCAGAATTCAGGCTTGGTTCCCTGCTTTTCCTAAGTTAGTACCTTTACTGTGTGATTTACAGCAGCATTTACAGCAAGCATGTGTCAAATTGCTCATAATTACACTGTGGTCAGCAGATGTCGCTCTTTGTGAATACTGTCAGTACAACATCCTGTATCCGCATTCTATTTGGCATTTAGGCTCAACCAAACCAAACCAAATTACAATCATAACTTGACCTAAACATTGCTACAGATGATGATCAAACGTGTTAATATTCCTATATTATGCTTCTTAGTTACGTCTGTAGTCCTTTGTCAAAGTGCTCTACGTGATCATGTGAGCAAATGAAATTATAATTGTAAAAACACAGAGAAGCATACTTTCACTGAATATTCTCCTTCTAAGGTGATTCAAATAGTTTTTCTCTGCTTTGGACCCCAATATTGCAGCTGTTTCAGCTGTATGGATTTAATGCGGTGCTTCAACATCAGTTTTTTTAGAGGCAGAGCAGCGAATGTGACCTGAATGCAGGGCATGACTTAATGGGCTGAGACGCAAAACTCATTCAAAACAGTCTCTTGAAGAATCTGAAATGCTTTCGCAGCCTTAGTCATCGCAGCCATATGATTTTTCTAGGCCCACCGGACTATATGCGGCTGCATTTTTTTTATGTGAATCTTTTTCATTTTCTGTGGAGTAATGCCTTAAGATGCGATTTTGAGGAGGGACAGTTATGGATTTAGGATTTCGTTTGTTTCATTATAACGTGAGATCACCGCTGATAAAACACCATGGAGTGATTGACATACAGTAACTGGGTTTTGGGAGTGAGGAGATCGACCCTTTGGTCCGTCGGTTGCCTGTATCTCAGTGCTCCAATCCTGCGTTTTTGTTGACGGAGCCCCTTGGCAATCGGCATTATTTTCTCTCCGTCTGTGGCTAGTGGGGGAGGCGGAGAGAGAGACGCGGTGGAAGGCGCCGTATTAGCGTTACAGCTGCCGACCAGAAATACTGCTTTATTTTTTGGAATGAAACGCGGCTTATGTTTTGCGACCGGACTACCAAACTTGTGGTTCACTGCAGCATTTTGCGTCTTTTCTCTCCGCTGCAGATGATACAGAAAAGCATCATAGCGGTACCCCATCACTGCAATTTTTGGGCAAAGATAAGAGTGGCGTCGTCTTGCAGTTAAGGCTACTATGGCAGCATAGGGGGCTTCTTCTGGAGGGGAGAATCCGCCAATTCCTTGCTTAACCTATCTACAATGCCTTATTATTAGCAGAAGGCAGTGGCTGGATTTGAAACCCAGCATCATCCCGCGGTTTCCCCGTTTCAAAGCTGCTGTTTACCCATTGAAAATCACTCGAAAAAGCAGCGGATCCCGATGGCATGGACACTTATGCAAGGTCTGCCGCGCTGCCGTGCTACTGGAGCCTACTTGCTGTCTCTTCATTCAAACCAGCTCCATCGCCATCGCCCCGCAGCCGAGAGAGCCCTGCCGCAACGCGACCAGCGACCACCGAGCCAAAGCAGGCGGCATGAGGCTTGATTCAGTACATTTATCCATGCTGGTCATCGGGGTCTCATTCGCCTGCTACTCCCCGAGTTTGAATTCCCTGCAGGACCAGGCTTACAAATCCGCCGTGGTGATCGAGGGCAAGGTGCAGTCTACGCCTGTGAACGTCTCCGCGGAGCCGTACCGTGTGAATGTCAAAGTGCTGGATGTTTGGCCCCTAAACAGCGGGGGTCTGGAGCGAGAACAGCTCGTCACCGTGGGGGAATTTGGATCTGAGGCTCCGTGCACCAAAGTGAAGAAGAACCACAAGTACATTTTTTTCATGGACCCCACTGACGAGCCCTTGGTTTTCAAGGCATCGTTTGCGCCTCTGGACACGAGTGCAAAGAACCTAAAAAAGGATGTTGGGAAGATCTTGTGTGAGGACTGCGGTAAGTTAATGTATTGTGGATTACCGGTGAAGTCCAACCCGGAAGAATGAGCGGTCTGTTAGCCCCTGGCTTAGGGCTTTTGGTAACAGGCACTCTGGTGAATTGTGGTTATTATGGCCACAGCATGGTTTGGTTGTCAGTGGGTACCAGATAGGTGCCTAAGGGGCGTCTATGCAGCAATTTTCGACAACTCTCGCAGGCTCCCATAGCCCACATGATCAATCAAACTCTCTTTCTCTCTCCCATTCTCTTTCCCCTGAACTGCATCAGACATGCGCCTCGCACTGTTTTTTATGAGGAATTGCAGCTTATCGAACTATCTGCATCCTGCAAACCCGCATTATACTTTAAAGGTTTTAGGCACCTTCTAATGCATCTTTTACTTCCTAGGCTTCACATGCGGATTTCTGTTTCCAAGAATTGTCGCGGCTCCTTATATGAACATAGAGCACATGCATTTCATGGACCCGGTACAATTTCAGGACCAGGGACAGCGGCCTGTATCACCGGTATCACGTGTGGAAAATCACGCTGCCCTAAGCAAATTGGTTCCTAGGATATATTTAGGCTCCCGCCCTGCTTTAATGCTTTAATACCCCACACTTTGGCATAGCCTATCGTAGTCCAAGTGCTCTATGCACACATGCGTCTTCAGTGCAGGCAGAGGGCTAGCAGTGTGTGTGTTGTGGTCCTAACCAGGAATCTTAGGGGTTGTTGTTGAAAAATCATCAACTTTACCACGCAACACTTAAGGGTTTTCGCTTTTTTAGATTGTGGCACAAGTAGTTCAGGAATGGACTTTGGTCAGTAGATGTCGCCCTTAGGGAGTAATTTTAAAATCACATCAGGCACATTTTAGTTGTAATAAGGTGTTATTCTTTTTTCTTTTTTTTTTACTATATTCATTGTCACTGATGATATTCAAGTGTATTTATATTATTTCAATGGGCAATGGTCTATCTCTCTCTCTTTCTCTCTCCCAGATGGCTTAATGTAAAATGAAAATCAAGGCTGATCATTTTGTTTAGGCTATGGAAGTTACTGATTAAGAACAATGCAGCATACTGTTGCACTGGTGTTGATGCAGCAGGCTGCACACAAGTACATTCAGTAATATGCATGTGTACATGGATGCACAGACACACATTTTTGTTTAAAAATCGTGTGTTGTTTAGTGACAGACTTCATGGAGCCTTCTCTTCTCACTAGAGAGCCACTTCTCAACAGCTTAAATGCCAAAGAGAGTGTCTGTCTTGCTCTTCACCAGGGTAAAATACTACTTTAATTATAAAGTAGTGTCAGTGTCTGTAACGGGATGTTAAACACCTATCAGTGCTTGTCATCGAGCCACTCCTTTACTTGTGTCTACAACTAATGTCCCATGCTGGCCAGCCTGCAACACAACTTCAAAATGTGAGGCAGCTTGTCTTCCATACTTTGAATGATTGGAACCAGTTAGAGGATGTGTCACACATATGATAAAAAAATGTGTACTTCCACTGAAGTGTTGTGGCCTAGAACATGATGTGTGCCCTGTACTGCCGCCTTCTTTAATCCTCTTAGCCTGTTCTCATGAGACACAAATGCTTTCCTCTCTTCTTGATTTTGCCACACTCGCTCTGGCTTTTAAACTCATCATCCCATTAGAGAGGTAACACAAAATGGAACTTATTACCTCCTGAGTTCTTTGAACAGCCCAAACAACCCCCCACTTAGCTTGTCAGTGACGTGATCAAACTGGCACAGCCACCTCACTGTATTACCTGAGAGAATTGCCACGCCCGCTTCCTGGGCCTCTGTAGATCTCTTATATTTAGTTCAAAGTACCCAACAACGTAGCTGGTGTTGCTCTGGTGGGCCATTGTAATTGAGTGGCTTCTTACTCAGTGTAATTGATCTCATCACTGTTTCTTTTCTGATCCTGCCTCCTCCCCAATCATGTAATTTCAACATAGCCTTTCATACAGACAGATAAACAGTCAGCCCCTTGACATCCTCTTGTCCCTTTGAGCTCCCTTCTTCATTCAGCAGGGACTCAAGATCAACTACATTCTGTTGACTGCCTCTTGCCCTCATATTAAGTTCCCTAACACCTAATCAGTGCATCTACTGTATATTATGGACCATTATGTCTTAGATTTGAACCTTGAACTGCTGCATAAGCAGCTTTGTCTGGGCCCAAACATTGATTCCAGGCCCAATTAGCACACATCCCAAACTTGCCTTGGATCCCTCGTGTGCAGAGGTACAAAAGCTCCCAAGTGTGTGAACCAGGGGACAGAACATACACTCTGTACAGCTCTCACAGTGAAGCAGTTGTTGTCTTCCAGTTCCTAAGGGCTGCCTGAATAACAGGCTACCTACAGAGCTTACCACCTGCACCCCTTCCTCAGGACTCAGTCAGCTGGGAGCTCTGGGTTCCTGCCAAAGAAGAAGAGAGAAGAGCAAGAAATACTGTTCTTCTGGTATAGAGTACAACAAACATACTGTATGTAAACACAGGTTCATGTTAAGCTATCAAATCTGTCCCTCAAGCAGATCATGTTGTATCTGACTGGAACAGCAACATTGTCTCTGACATTATTGTACTGTAAAGAAAAGAAAGACTATGTTAAAGACATCACAGTCAAGTACTGTACCTTAGCGTTAACACATAACAGCAACTATTTCCTAGAAGTCCAGTGCTGCTTTGTGACAAGTCACTGATGATGACAAAACACCATCGCCTTTAAGAGGAAGTTTGCCTAACATTTAATACAGGCACATGCATATTTCACACATTTGTTTTTCACAGAATAATTCACAGACCATATGCAGTGTAATTGCAGCTGCCAGAAATAAATGCCTTCTGACTTATTCCTCAGTGCACACTTTGTATTTACTCTTCTTTTTAGCTTGTTGAGTATATGTCAGTAGGCTTGGTATGTAAGTACTGAACTAGGAGGCCGACATCTCTACATACACATTTCTGTCTATTTGTCCAAGTGAAATCTAATCCATTCAGAAACTGAGTCTTTTTCTATGACAGAAGACTGTTAGCAGTCAGCATGTCTTGATTATCTTCTGTGGCCAAACTTTGTTCACCATGTGCTGTGTTATATACTATGTACTGCTTTTTTATCAACTGAGGGTATGAGATGAAATGACATTTACCTTAATGAGAGTGGATATGTTTTCAATTGGAATGGAGTCTGACATTGCTCAACTTAGAACTGTAATTTCAAGTATGTCACATCTGTTTAGCTCGTACTATTTAGCATAACAATAGTGTTTTTGTCCTTCATGGCTCAGTCTAAATCAAAAGTCTGTATAATGAACCAAATGTGGTAAGTCAGGCCCCTAGCTTTTTGTCTGTCCATAGACCCCATGGAGGAGACCTACATAATTGCGTTTTGCTTGTGCATGTGTGTGGGTGTATGCAGACTGGTGGGAGCATTGCATCAGTAAAAGACAGTACAAATCGGTGCAAGACTTACGCACAAAAAAAAAGTCATCTGAGTCGAGTAACACATCGCCCTAAAACCGCCTTCATACTTGTTATTAACAAATGTGCAAATCATTCTCACTCTTGTGAGTATTTATTCATTGCTCATTGAGCCCATTTATTTCTCTGAAGTAAATCAATGTAACAATGTTGTTGTGAATGCACACGCTGTCACTAATCTGTCACTGTGAAGTCCCACTGTATGCCGGTCACAGCTGCTGCATTGAGGTGGTAGACAGGCAGAATTTTGCCTCGAGCTATGCATCTTTCGGTGAATTGAGAGAGTTCCTTAGAAGAGCTAGACATAGAACATGAATGACAGCTGTTGATGGCTACTGGGTTCTGCTCTTACACCACAAGTTTGTCTGGCGGCAGTAGGAATCAACAAGCATCTACAGGCTGGTCATTACAGCCTAATAGCACATTCAAGGTCAGTTTTGCAAAATGCTGTTTATTGTGAGGTGCTGATTTACTGTATTTCACCACCGAGATGATTGTCATGTACAGAATGTGTGTTTGTTTAGATAAGAATGATTGAAGTGTTTTCAACTGTCAATGCTGTAGTGTCTCTAGCCCAGGGCAGAGGTACAGGCTAATGTGATTGACCAACTGGAAGCATGGATTTGTTTCGACTAAGGTTATGCTGTGCGTTTGTGTGGACTGTGTTCTATGTTCACTGGGTCATTATGTAGACTTCTTGCCTTTCTGAATCTCCACTCAGCCTCTCTACTCCAACAAGACAGCTTGATGTATATTTATTTATAAGATGTGTGAAAAAAGAGCACGGCCATTTTCAGTGATTGGCCCCTCATTTTCCTCTCCTATTAGATACTTTCTCACAATTACTCAGATTTGTACTCCACATTTCTAAAGGCATAATTTTACAAACTATCATTATGCCAGAGTGAGCATATTGGGTCTATGTCTTTTGTGTCTACAAAAGTCACAATTCTGCAGTGACAGACCAGTTTTCATGGTAGAGTTGAGGTTTGCTGATTCAGGTTATGGTTGATACCTGTTTGCAGAGCACAGCTGTTACAAAGCAGGTGTGTGATGAGAGTAAGTGGTGTGCTTGGAGCCTTTCAGTCATTGGGCTTTAATACCCCTTAAATATCAAATCAGGGGGATTTCATCAGGTGGTTGCTGCCTAGTGTTATTCTATAGCATGTGTAGGGGAAAAAAACAGCCTATGTCTTTTCACAGTTTAACTTGCAACAAAGATTCAAATAATCTACTATATTTGCCTTGTACAGCAGAAATAACAGTTATGAGATAGAAGAAGATTACTAGCTAAATTAATTCCTTTTTTGCACAGACATGATTGCCACATATTTGGCAGTAGAATTGTGTAAGGCAATATTTTGTCTATTTCACTACAGTGTCAGTTGATTCATTTAATCTGTAAAGCACTGAAGCTCTTAAGAATGATGCATGTTTGTTGAGGTTACATGACTAATACAGGAGTGAGGATTATTTATCTTAATATTTCATCAAACTCATTTTGATATTATAGTATAATTGCTGTAGCATGTTTATTGTGTGTTCTTGAGTGTGATTTTTCTTACTTTTTTGTATGTAAAAAATATATAGACAAGTGCAGATGCTATACCGTCCCATTGTGCTTAGCTAAGTGTGCAACATCTACTGCTGCTGTATAGTTAATACAGCCCTGCAATAATCAGGGTAAAGCCATGGTGTGTATTAAGAGGATCTAGTCTAATGAAGAGCTATGCAGTTAGTTAAGCTGTATTTCACGGTCATATCACCCTAACCTACCCGAACACACCAATGGTAGCTCATTGTAGTTCTTACTGAAATACTTGCTTAAAAAATCCCATTTTGTCAGCAAAACACAGCCACTTCAGTTACAACCATATATTATACCAAAACAGAAATTTATGTTTCTCCATTCTTTTATTCCACACACGATTTTGGAATTGTACATGCAAAGCCATAGCTTACAATGAACGAGTATCTTATAACAATATACTGATAAATGTTGCATGCTGTCGGAATAACTCACCTCCTTCATTTGATTTCATCGGATTTTTTAATGTGGAAACACAAGCTTTGGCATATAAAAGTCTTCACAAATGAGGCAAATTAACACTTAAATAGTTTTAAACCAAAGATACAGTCGTCGTTAGTAAAGAGCTTTGGCCGAGGCTAACCTGTGTTTCTTCAGTTACAGGCTAACTTAACATTGTGCTAGCTAATATAAAAGCCAGCATACCAAAGCAAAATCCCACAACTGTAAATAGAGTAAGTGTTAGATTTGCAAATACAATCAATATCAATATTTTGAAAAGGACACAATAGGTTTTAAATTTAGTTTAATTAATAAGGCATGTGATTGGCAAAGGGCAAAAAAGCAGGAAAATACACATACACACACACAGAGACATTTCATACCCTTTCCAGAAATCTACTAGGGCCACAAGTTTGCTCCATAGTGCTGATCAAGAATGGTGGATAAGAAATACAATTTACCCATGACAAAAGAAAGTATCTAAGACACACAGAAACAAGGCGCCTGTCAAAACCTGCTCATACTTTTTTCACACAGCATGACAAATAAACACAAATATCCATGCTCACTTCACCTTGTAAAATACACCAAACAATGTGCACATAATTCTGTGATAAGTGGGTCCTGGTAGGTTGGCTGTCCACCATTTTAGAAAATGTATAATTTTACTTTCAAGTAATGCTAGCTGGTGGCTAATTTAGTTAATCCCACTTGATGGCAGCGACTATTTACTGGCTTTTACTAGCCCATTGGCGCTTTAGACGCAGGTAACTATGTAGTTTCACTTTAACTAACTTGTATATATATGTGCAACTTAAACATTTAATAAGTTTTCTGCCTTGCGCAAAGCAGATAGTCACACAAATAGTCAAACAAACTGAATGTAAACATAAATACATTATTCCCTAGCAACACACCTGTGTCGTTAGCTGACGGCTCAGGTGTCTGCTTGTACTGTGAAGTACACGTGTCAAGCACAGTACAAGTACAAGCACAGCATGGCAAATAAACACATGCTCACTTTCGTCTTGTAAAATACACCAAACAACGCGTACATAATTCCGCTGCAAACCCCAATTACCGGCAGTTTCTTCTTTTTAGAGTGAAATCCCAATGATTATGTTATTTCTCACAGCGAATTCTCCCATGTTATACTCATTAAAGCTAGGGTAGGTAACGTTGGAGAAACTAGCAAGAGACAGCTAGATTTTGAAAGTATCCAAAAAAAATCCACTTTTGCCCTTCAGGCCTCCCTCACTCCAACCAAATTTTCATGCGCAATGAGTGCACGGGCAGAAATCACATCCCTTTTTGGCCACTGCAGTGCAGAGGAACATCACAACAAGCTGACAGACACATAAACCTGAATTATTATCTGCTTAAAAATTGTACGTACAACAATATGTCTGTGAAGAAGTCATCTAGGTCAACAGTCAGATCTGAAGAAGCGTTTTTGGATGACAAAGCATCCTCAACAATCTAAAGCAAGTCCAGTTGTCTTTGAATTAGCACTTTTAGATAGGCCTATGCTTAGCAAACAGCTGCCTTATACATACAGCTAACACGGAGCAACATTAATATTCATTTGGAGTAGTGGTTCTGGCCACCTTATGAATGTAAGACCAATATTCATTCAAGTGCTACTAGCAAGTGCAGTATTGGGTTTTTAGCTTGCTAGGGGGTTATTCAGTAGCTAGCTAGTCGCTAACTTTCTGTCTGCCATTTAGTTCTGGGCAGGTGGTGTACATTCAGTTTTTTTTAAACCTTTTTTCGGTAACAACAGCTGCCTGGTGCTACTGGAGCAGTCAAGTGGACCAGTGATGTGAATTTTACATCAAACCCTCTGTAGTTCATATTGTTCACCATTAGCCACATACTTAATTAGGGCAGGCAAGTCAACTCTATGACAGCTAATCTCATGTAGCCAGACCTCTGTCTTGTTAAGTTCACAGTGGTTTAGAGAGTTGATGGCACATTAGTTTTTTAGAAAGTGAGCTATAGTTCTACTTGACACTATTAAAATGATACAAGAGAGAACTAATTTGTGCTCAAACAGAGAACTAACTTGCCATTTCTGACGGCAGGTATTTTCAAACTTATTGCCAATCAAATACCTGTATTTGATGTCTAGCAGTAGCATTAACTGTGTGTTGCAATGAGGACTCACTCTCATATTACAATGATATTGGCCGGAGTGACAGGAGACTTTTCTCAACGTGTACAGTCAGCCCGTTCTCATTCCTAGGGCATCAAATACCGATGTTTCGTCACACCCCTCGGCGTTGTATACAGACGCACAAGGTACCCTTGAGCAATATCAGGGAATGTGCTCACCTAAAAGGAAAGCAGCCATTATTGAGGTTATTAGTTATACAAAATGTCTGTCTCGAGAGAGAGAGGTCTAAGCAGCTTGTCTGGCATTTCACACTAGCAGACCTCTGACGAATATATCCAGAATGTGATAACGTCACAGATAAGATCATGAGCATGGGAGGGTGACAAGGTTCCATACTAGTCCTGCCAATGTCCAAATTCAAGAAAATTAAAGTGGTCATACTTTTTGGCTTTTCCCCGTTCATTTATTGTGTTGTATATCTTTTTTGTGCATGTAATAGGTTTGGAAAGTGAAAAAGCCCAAAGTCCACCCCAAAGGGAGTTACCCTCTCCCACGGAAAACACTGCTCCTGAACTGCCTGAAAACAGCGTGATTGTAGTCCAGCCTTTACTTCTGTAACTTATCTACTTCACTATGTAACACGCGTCATAATGCATGAATTGAGCAGTTTCCACAAGTACACCTAAAAATTAAATTAAAATACCCTACAGGCAGTCAATAAAGTTCATACCTGCCAATATTTCGATTGGCCTTGAAATACAGGAGAAACCTGTGATGTAGAGACAGTGCACAGTTAAAACGGTACCTATGAAAGATAAATTAGGACCCGCCCTACTCTGCTTCTGATTGGCTAGTAGTCCTTACTTAGGTACTGCACTTGTGCAACTCCCAACAAAGATCGAATAGAAGTGGGATGCCTCACTCGTTAGCTAAAACGGAGCCTTCACGACACAGGGTGAAAAGAGGTGCTGCAGCAACGTGCAGTATGAGCAAAAATATGGTGTTTTTGAACATTAAACCATGTAAACCTATTCTGGTACAACCCCAAAATAAAATTATGAAACTGAAAATGAGCATAATATGACCACTTTACGCAAAAAGTAAATAATAATAATAACAATGATAATAATAATAATAATAATTGAGATGCATCAGTGTCTTTTTGGGTGTGGAAAAAGCACTGAAATTTGATTATATTTTTTCTTTCAGTCTCATTCAAATGTTAGTTATATTCCTCCAAAGTTCATACTGAGCTAAACGAATTCCAACTACAGGAATTGTGTGCATGGAGATTTTCAGGATTACACAAATACAAAAATTAGTGAGTGAAAACAGTTGTGTTTTGATAGACTACAGTAAACCAAAAACCTTGGATTATAGTGTACATACTCTTATCTCAACAAAAAGACCCACATCTGATGAAATAGGACTCCCTTTGATGAGCTATAGCTGTATAGCAGTTTGTTTGTGAAAGCTCTGGACTTGATACAAAACTAAGTTATCACTTCCTAATTCTGCTGTATTGTGTTGCACCACAGAGCTACCAGCCATTATGAGTGGTTTAACATGAGTTTAGTTCTACATGAGTGGTTTAACCACTCTACTGTGACAGATATTTTCCACAGTTTTGAATGTCTGTTTAACATGCCCTTTAATTTCACACACACCAAAGCAATGCTTTGGATGATTACAAATTTCCATGCTGTAATACAGAATTATGTCTGGGCTCATGGAGAATAATGGGCTTACTCTAAGTTCAGCTGGATAAGAACTATGAAAACAAGTCTGCAATGCCATGCAGTTTAAGACTCGTAATTTTATATCAAATTAATCATATCCTCCACATAACTGTAAACTGCTTCAGATATTCAAATAATTTAAAATATTTGTTAGATGTTGAGACTGGGGTGGTTGGGGAAGTAACAGCCAGCAAAATGGCATGTCGGCAGAGGTGGTAAAAAAAAGGGGGGCAGATTGTTTGTTTTCTTAGTTCAAACCTGATTAGGGAAAATCTGCGCATCTGACCTTTAAAACATGTTTTATCTCCTTACAGTATTGACATTTTGTATTAATAATCAATAATAATAATGTTTGTATCAATGTCAGGTTGGTAATATACTGTTTTCTAGAGAGAGGGTGGAAAGATACGATTATGAATATGCATTTAGCATCATTAAGTGGTGGATATTTTGTTGGTTCATCTGCAAGTTCCGCTGCACGAGAGCAAGGCTCCTTCTACCAACATTTATCAACCGACGCTACGTGCATTTGCATTACGAGAAATTTAACAAACAAGTCACCATTTTCTTTGTATGATTACAGAAACATTGGTGTTTTATATATACACTTAACCTCTTTTGTAAAATCATTGGTGCGTGTATCACCTAGAGTACTCCTGCACCACTGCAGCTGAAATCAGCCATCAGACAGAGGAGCAGGATTGAGTCGGCTGCTGGTGGTGTGAATGCAGATTAGTTTTACAGTTAGTACATAATGTCACAACCAATAATCTCCATTAATCTCTGGCTTGAATTCATAAAATGGGATGAAAGCTGCTTTTGGAACAGCAAAACTATTTAGATCAGAATTTTGCTATTTTCAGAGAGGACATGCACATATGTCTTACGGGTTTGGTGGTAGAATTTCATTTGCATTTGTCTTGTGCTATCAGTATTAAGCCATGAGCTCAAATGATGCAGACTTTAAGAGATGACCTTAATTTTATTATGAGCACTTTGATGAAGACATGGGTCGTGTAAACATCTTAAAGTAATTATACCATGTTACTAAGATCTTACGTTTTTGTGAAAATTTTATTGTGGTGTTTAGCTTCTTTATTGGATGGTCGTTTAGAAATTTAATTACTGCTATGAGTAAGCAGATGTGATAGAAATCACAGATGTCACAAGTTGCAATATTTGCCGAATGACTTAAGGTGTATATGATATGTCTATAATATCTAGAGCATCAAACTTTATTTACATCAAGCATTCATTTCTTTAAATCTCAACATCATATAAACTGCAATACAGTCACAGTCACAGTTTCACTTGTATTAAAGTTGCAATCGCAATGAAATAACACTATAATGATCAATATTTTGCTAGTTGCAGAACTGAAATAACTCTTTAATAGTTAATAATAATAACCAAATTTATATATAATAACTATAACTGTAATCTGACATGAAAAAGAAGAATTTACAGTAAATGTCCTACTAAACAAAACAGCAGTCTAACAAAAAACAGCAGTATTTTGGCTTTAGCCTCTGTAATCACAGTTTGCATCCAGCCTCTCTACTTTTCCAACAATTAGGACTCTGAATTTTTCAACCCACTGAAGAATGTTGCCTTGACCACAATGAGGCAGTATATGATCAGGATCAGGAAGCAGGAGAAACACCGAAAAGTTGAAAGGGATGAGTCCGTTGGGAATGTCACAGCAGTTGTTAGACTCCCTGCCCCTGCGCCTGGAGCTGTGTCAAAAACACTCAAAAGCCCACAGTCATTGCACAGTCCGGGAGATATGTACAGGATAACAACTGTGAAAGTCAGTGCCATTTGGATTTTACTTTGTTCACTAAAGGAAGCCATCTTTCTAGTGTTAGACCCATGCTGTTAATACTGCAGTCTGCTACAAGCGGATGTGTTCTTTTGACTAAACTAACCGTAATGGTGTCCCTCAAGGAGAAGCAATCAAGTACAGTGTTGGACCGAGGTCAAAAAGATGGCCTGGTAATAACTCTGAGCGGTTGTGTAGATAAAAACGTCCATGGCTGCCCCCAGCGCTGGATATTCCCAAAAATCTAAAGAAACAGTAAATTTTAAACACAACAGTATTAGATAAGATTGATACCGTACAAACATGGTGTCCTGGGTACAGTTTTCTTTATTTGAGTCACAATTCATTAGTCATTATATAAGATATAAGGCAATATAAGGCAAATAATGACAAACACAAAATTTACAATGAAATGAAAAACACAAAAACTCAGGACACAAACCTGCTTTATAATATGGCCTATTCATTTCACCACTGTTTAATGTGTTTATATTGGCCTGCTCTTTACGAATTGTATCCTACTGCTTTGTGAAGGCAGTTTAAGTTTTCCCTGCCTTTTGAATCATTCAGTAATTTGCAGCTATCTTGGGCTGCAATACTCTTCCTTCACAGGCTGCAGCCAGTGCATGTAATTAAATATTTAAAATGTTTTTTCTGTGCACAGCATGAAAGGTTGTCGACAAAATTAACCCTTTAAAGTAACAAATAGTATCAGCATTAAACAAAAAAACAGTGACCAGAGTAAAAAAGAAACTGCATCAGTAACAGGAAAACATGAAATCTAAACACAATACTGTACAACACATATAGTTGTACAGAAAACAAATCAATCATTCACCATCATTAATAAAACATTATTGTCCATCTGTTTTGGCATGGAGTCTGGAATGTCAGAAAAGAGTGTAGTTGTGTGCCCTCAATTTGTACTACATATATGTGGCCAACAAAATGACTAATACTTTGGAGAAAAAAACTGCCAATAATTTGTTTCAGGGCTATTAGCCTCATTTCATATGCATTTGGCTTTGTTTACACCTATTGACAGCTCCATTATTAACCCTGTTTAGTCCAGTAATCCAGCTCTGGATCAATGCATGTAAATGGCATAACCCAGGTAAGCTCATTTTTCAATGATCTGAAATCTGATTAAGCTGCTTGGCTCCCTCCAATATTAAACTGGTTACTGTGGCATGTAAAATGTTTTTCTACCCACTTCTGGTACACAAGGTTCGATTCACAGTTGATGGATACTTTTTATGAACAGTATAATTGGCTGTAACACCAGGCTTGTTGTCAGGACTGTCAAGATCACACAAATTACTGTTAAGATCAACATTGTTTTGGCATGTTGTAGAAGAATCCTACTATTGCTCAGTCCAAAGAGGGAGGGTGAAGCTGGCGGGCACAAATTTCTGTGTTCTTTCGCTTGCAGATCTTTCTAGCCGTGGGCGTAGCACCACAGAAAACACATTCCATAATATTCCATAAACGGCTTTATAGATGACAACAAGGATCCTCAATCACAGGGTAACAAAGGTTTGTGTAAACAGCTTAAGGTCTTCAATGTCAACCCCAGCTTCAGTTTTTTATTGTGCAACGTCACACAAAATCTTAAAAAATAGGTGCATTGTTTCCAATGTCAGTGGAGGACATGAGTTCAAACCTGAGCAATGTCGCAGTTTTCATCAATTCAGGACATTCAAATGTCCTGCTGATAACCCTGGAAAAACAGCACAAAAGCAACACGTATCGCTTTTCATGGAGAATTATGAATTTACGATGATGTTCCGAAAAATAAGGCAATGTGTTTTAGCTGGAAGATGGAAGGAAAATGTCTACGTAAAATGCCAACAAAGGGTGCCAAACATGTTGGCAGAATTAGTACAGCTATTTATTACTCAACTATTACTACTACTTAATTTTGGGTTTCCAAATAGTTAAAGGCAGGTAGTATTGAGCAGTATTGTAGTGTACGCTACATGTCTACATGTCATTTGTGATGCTATGTATGTCTGTGTGTGCGCATCTTTTTCTGGTTATTCAGTGGTGCTTTGGTGAGTCTGTTTAAAAGTGCATGTAAGTCAGTGCTGTTTAGAATATGCAGCTTGCAGAATTGATTTATTACAGCAGTTTGTGCATGAAATCTGCTCATCAGTTATTCATTTGTTGCTCTGGGTGCTTCTTCATTGCAGTGTCTCCTCACCAAGGTGTCAGGTAGATTCACAGGAAGCAGCATGACACTGAAGGACAGTGCAGGAGATAACCTTTCACTGCAGACTCACTCTCTGGCATTCATTTACTATAGGCCCCAGGCCACTGCTTCAATCTCATCATGCACAAGTTTCTAGTCCTCACCTGGTTTTATCTGTAGATTTGAGCATGTTATGTTATGTCATGATTTGATAGCAGAAACAACAGTCTTTTGGATGTTTTTTTAGGTCATGTTTTGGTAATAAAGTTTGTTGTTCCAGCACAGGAAACTGCGACTGGCATGCTAGTTACAAAACTATGTTTACCCACATATTCTCAAAGTATTACCTTTACAACCTTTTTTTAAAACCTACATAAACGATAACAAGCCTCTTCCAACTCTATTTGTCTGCATTGAGTCGACTGAGTTTACCTTCAGAGAGTATCGTAGGGAATGCTTGCAATTTAAGTACATTTCTTCCCAGGTCTGTTTATATGCTTGCCAGTGCTTGGGAGTGTTATTCTTTGGGTAATTGTCTGAATTTCTGTAAAGTACATTTGCTATAGTTCTGTGTCAGCAAGCATATGCATGTTTTCCTGCGTCAGTTGTAAGATGGCTAATTTCAGAAGCTTGTCTGCATTTGCACAGTGATTCAAGCATGAGTAGTGCCATGTAGTCCTGAAAAAATATCATATATCGAAGTGCGTGTTTGTCCAAAAGTGTAATATAACTGTCGGTTATAAATGTCCAAAGTAAGCTGACAGTGTCCATGACAGGAACTTCAACAAAACAATAGGGAACAAAAGGACCATGGGAAGGGCAACTGCGTTTGTGTGCAGCGTGCCGAAGTGTTGAAAAGAGGGGCTGCCGGCACTCCCGCTGGGCGCCTCCCGGTGTGTTTAAGGGACGTGTCCGGCCATGTTCACCCCACACACACATACATATCCTGAGAGAAGGTTTGTTTCCTCAGGTATGTTGTAGGTGTGGATTGATGTGTGTCTTAACATGAAAAGACTTTAAACAGAATGGAATGGCTTGTTAGCAGTGTTTGGAAGTGGACCAAGAGTAAATCATGTTTCCCACAACAGTGAAGGGGTCTCCTACTTAGGCAGAGGTTCGTTTCAGCAGGGTTAGAGAAAACATGCGTTCGTAACAGAGTAGAGATGAATTGCCTAATTCTGTGGCCCGTGATTGAGTGTTACCATCCTGAACAGAGGAGGAGCTGATAAAAGATTATGACACTGCTGACTCACAGAAGAATAACTTGTAAACAACTCGACACACGCATTCCTGAATATTTACAGTATGTATGTGGATATTTAGACAGATTTTAAGTCACCATCATCCCACTATAAGATGGCCAGATACTTGACACACACCCACAGTTACTCTTGTGTGCTGTCTGTGTTTCTAAAAACTGTGACGCCATCAAGTTGTAAATCCTGGAGCTTTTCCAGAGTGAATGATTTGGGAAAGATAGCAAAAGATAGTAAATCCCCACAGGGGTTTCATTCATATTCATAAGGGACATACTTTAACTTCACAAATAACACACCTGAATGGTTAAATTCACATGCAAAATACAGTACAAGGGACAGAATATTGTTGCTAATTTAGACAATTATTAAATATTATGTTCTGATAATTAAAGATAAAATCATGCGTGTCTGTCTGTGATTACTCCTGCATGTATGTGTGCGGGGGTGTGTTTTTGTAGTAAGCTGTTACTCTATCCTTTACCCTTGCTTTCTTCTGACCTTCCACCAGTGCTCCTGCTCATTATTGTGTTGCTCTAATCTGGAGGGGACAGGACTGGGTGCAGAAGTGTATTTATCTTCCTGCACAAATAGGACCTCTTTCCGTCTGGTCCCTGCTCAGCTTGTTGTTGAAAGATAGTGAGCAGCGTAGAGAAAGCTTCAGTGCGTGCGTGTATTTGTGTGTGTGTGGGTGCGTGTGTGTGCACGGGTGAACTGAGATGTGTCCCAGCTGGCCCACAGACCAGCACACTAACCATCACCTCACTGCAGCAAATGCAGACAAAAGAGGAATATATCTTCCTTGTGATATTGATACCCCTTAACTCCGGGGGTGATTTACCCTAAATGAGAAAGCAACATTCCTCACAGAGGTTTGCTGTACTTGTAAAAGCCAGCAAGATCAGTGTTACAGAAAGTCCCTGTAGTGTGAGCCCTGTAGCCCCGTTTCCGCTTTTTCTCCATCACATCTGTTGGGATGTGTACTTTTGCTACTCATTGTCTAGGCATGTTTCTTTTCATTCCCTTGTTGTCTCCATGACATTAGGCTTGCAAGCAGGCAGTTATCATACTTCAAATGGCCATGGGCCAGGAAACCACTGTAGGCAAGCCAGTATTACAAAGCAACACAAAATGTACCATGAAAAATGATACAAAGGATGGCTTCTCTTCTTATCCTGTCAAAACTCTTCAATGCCATTCTGATAAAAATATTGGTAAACAGTTTGACCTCAGTTTTGTACTGCGGTCAACACGTTGACACTAACCTGTGCTCCCTTGTCTTAGCACTTCATCTTTATCCACACAAACATGCTTTAGTATAGTATTACTACATGGCTTTTTGAGCAACAATTAATACTCTGTTGGCTAAAACTCAACTATTAGATTTTAGGCTAAAGCTTTGGTACTTGCTCCTCCATCACTAAGCTGCTCATGCTGGCGGTAGCTTGCCTATTTAGAACTGTTACAGCTTCAGCTAGCTTTGACCTCCTTCTTAGTACTGGAGTTGTCAGTCACTGGTGTGCTTGGTGATGGATTGAACTGCTTCTAGATGGGTGGAGAGCGTTTTGTGGGCCTGTGCTGTCATCTTGTCGCTCTGAGATGACCCAACCACAGTCCTGGCTTCCTGTCAGCCATGTCTGGCTTGCCAATAGCACAGTGTGTGGCCATCCTGGCACCGTCAACTGGGGCCACTCACTTGCCCACTTGGCAAGCATCACTCAGTTTAAGACTGCCTTGATTTGGACTTACACCCTCAAAGCATGATCTAAGCTTACACATGCGTAGTGGCCTGTTTTCCAGGAAAAGCCTACATTGGTGAAAAACAAAGAGATAAGACAGACTCTTGATAAGCCCATGCTCAGCCATGAGAGGCAAAAGCAGAAATGCAAATTATTATAAGGAGCTGGTTTCACTCTGTGTGAAACTCCTCACAGTGTCCTCAATGTGACATGTTTGTGCTGCTCTAAAAGCACATTCTGGAGATAAAGGACAAGTGCAGAGCACAAAAGGAATTTGATTTGATGCGAAGAATGCAAAAGCAGAGAGCGGATGCACGCATGTTTTTGAAGGGGGACGGTTGCTGATAAGAGCACAACCTTCCCGTGTTTTCCCTTGTGTAAATTTACATTTCTGCAGTTTAAAGTAACCATGTCTGAAAAGTGAATTGATTCAATTGATTCAATTACAGTGAGGTTTCATATATCATTCATTTATTTAAATACACGATTCAAATGTTTATTTACTATTGCAGTCATGGGTTTGCTCGTGTTTTCCCCAAATTATGAAGGTTGGGGAATCATTTTCAATCTTTCCTGAGATTAAGATTGTGAATTGCATAACTGTGCATGTACTGACAATAAAATTATAACATTTAAGGCTATACTGTATATTGGAAATTCTCTTTTAAGACTCATTCATTTAATGGATTTTTACATTTTTTTTCACACATTCAAAATGACATGCAATGATGACATGTAAGATGTTTAAAAAGTTTAGTCAGTTGGTTTTAGAGTGGAAAAATGTGTGTGCAATGGAAAAAAACACAAGCCTGGTGTTATGCTGTGATTCAGATGTGGTGTCTTAAGAGTCCATTTCGTAAATGAAGTATGCTTTTATACAGGGAAATGGTTTGTATTAGATACACTATGAGTGGAAAACAGGACCATTTTGAATGCATCAATGACCCATGTGCTTCTTCTATTTACATGTGGATGCACCTGTGTGTTTGTATGCGTATGCGTATGTGCGTGTTTGAGGGGGTATGTTTGTATTTGAGTGTGACAGTGTATACTTTGTCGGCCTGAGGACACTTAGATTGAGTGTGTGTTGTTCTCTCTGGTGAGAGCACACATATGTGTTTGCATGAAGACCTGGTTCTATGTGGGTGTGTGTTTGATAAACTGTGAGAGCGTGTGGGAGACTGTTTGTCTATTCATCTGGGTGAGAGCAAGAGAGAAAGAGCAGAATGAGGAGGTGGAAGAGATCTGCTTCCAGCCTCTATCTTCAAGTCAATCTGCTCACAGTCACACAAACCTCTTTATCTCTCCCTTAGACAGAAGGGAGGGAGACAGGCAGAGAGAGACAGACAGAGAGGCAGAGACTCAGAAAAATAAATACGTTTAAAAAGAGGAAAAATACAGAGAGAGAGGGAGAAAGAGAGATTCAATCAGGCAGCCTTAAGAAGATAGAGCAGATTTTTGTTTAAGAGGATCATCAAAGTAATGCTCAGACAGCATCTGTCATTAAAAATATTTGTGCTATTTCAGTATCACCGCAATAAGCTATTATTGTCCAATTGAGAGGCTCTTTGTTGAAGAAAGATATATAGACAGTGACGATGTAGTACTTCAACTTTTATTGAAAGTTTTATGACCAATGTTATCAGCAAGCAGAAAATTATTTTACAGTGTTCAGTACTTTAGCCACAGTGGAAGTTGAGTGGCATTTGACGTCCTCTGCAGCTTCTTTTTCAACTAAACTGTGTCATCACACACACACACACACATACAATACATACAGTGCACACACAAACTTTGTCCCTCTCACACATGCATTAAAGCATCATATAACCGTGACTGATGTCAAAAAGAGGCATCAATTTTCAGTCATGAAACTGAAAAGCACACAATTGTATCTTAGCGTGGGTGTGTCTGTCTGTCTGCCTGCAGAACAAGCATAAAGAGCAAAAAATAAATAAATCAACCTCAGCTTAGTTGCAGGTCTGACACAAATGTATGGCTGTCATTTACAGTGCAGCTCTGGCAGCCGTCCAGCTAAAGAAGACGATCAGTAAGAGTTCGGAGGCACAGAGATCACATCTGGCAACAGGGATGTGTGCGTGTGTGTGTGTGAGCGAGGCTGCCGTGTTGCTGGCCTGTTATTGCAGTATCATGCCCCATTGGCTGATGAGTTGCCATGCTCATCTCTTGTTCCTCTCAGCCCCAATCAAACCTGTCACAATATTAGTCAGCGTGGCCATAAGTGGGAAATATGCCTCTTACCATTAGATCAATCAGTTATCACACACATCAGTCAGATTTGATCCAATGTGGAGCCACATCTGAAGCAGAGAGAGAGACACTGGTGGTGGTGTGATGTGCTCATGAAAGCTGGATAGTGACAGATGGAGGCTGGAATAAAGCTGGAGAACTGAACAAACTGAGAGGCTAAAGAGCTGAAATCTCATTTTCTCAGTGGCCTTGAGAGTGGAGCATGCTCAGTGCTGATGTTTGTCATCTTTCGCTCTCTGAGATGCTACTGCAGTGCTTCCCAGCAGGCTTGGCACAGGCTTACTCATGGACATCTCTCTTATGGAGCGATACAGTGGCCAGGCTGCAGCTGCTCAGTGGATACCTCTCTCTGTGTTTCTTTGTTTCACTCTTTTTCTCGGTTTAGCTCTGCCTCTCTTCATCACTCTCCTGTCTTACCTTTCTTTTATTCCTGCCTCTCTCACTTTTCCTCCCATTCTATTTCTTACACATTATCTCCTACTTTCGCGCTTGCATCCTTTCTTGTTTCTCTCTCCCTGTCTCTCATCCTCACTCCGCCCTTCCACATCTCTCTCACATACTCTAGTTGCTACCCTTAAGACTGTGGTTACCATGGTGACAGCTATGTGCTGCAGAAACGTCAAAGAGCTGAATCCACCCAGGATCACTTCCTTGTTTAACACTTAAATTCTTTCTTGATGTTTCTCTTTGATTTCTAGCAGCTCTCCGTAAATACCAAACAGCCATGCTTGATATGAATTCATCCATTCATTTGCTATGTTGTAAATGAGGCAGTGAATGTTATTTCTGGTCTCTGTGATCTTGATCTCAGCTGTTCCTGAGCAGAGTTAATAGTAACACTCAGATTTGGAATTTCATTTGACCTTGGCACAGCTGACCTTGAGAAAATAGCCCCTTCCTCAGGCCTCCAGATGTCACTGACATTGATTTGTGTCATGTCTCCCTTTAAGGGGGCTTCGCCAGCCCGCCCAGTGACATAAGTCTTCATTGTCTTGTCACATGCTTCTCATCTTATGCCTGACTGAAAGCAGCAAGACTGGCAGCATAAACCAGATTATATTTATGCTCAGAAATGTGTTTTACGCAGTCTCCTTGGTCTGTACCAACAACAAATACTGCTGCTGGATGAGCAGCTTTTTATTTCAGTAATCAGCAGCCTGCCTGTGTTGTTCCAACAACACACCTCAGTGCATGGTCAGCTGAGGAAGCAGATGCCTTGTTAAAAGGTGAATATCAGCAGGTGGGGCTGTTTTCTGTCATCTAATGAAGAGGACATTATTTTCACTCCCAAATGTCTCTTTTGCACTTTTTTTCCCCTCTGTCCTCCCCTTTCCTCCCTCCTTCCCTCCTTTCGTCTTTTTTCCGTCCTTCCCATTTATCCTCTTTTGTTCCTGTTGCTCTTAGAGGTTGTGTCCTCCCCCCGCCTTTGCCTTACCTCTGACAGTCAAGACTACAGACGTGTGTTAAAAGCAGGCAGTATACCCTACTTTAAGCCCCCCACAATCATATACACTTTGTTGGCAAAAAAGCAGACAGATGTAAAAAACGTAACCTAATGGCTGTTTAAAGCCATTATGTCTAAAAAGATAAACCCTCGTGTCTGTGAAAGGGCAAGAGTGCGGTTGAGCGGAATCAATGTGATGATGTGCAGGTATGCTATTGTTAGGAGGGAGCTGCTCAGCTCCATCATACAGGAAAACTGTCTCCCCTCTTCTAGGGGCAGCGAGGAGGGATTAGGAGGCAGGCGGAAATGGGGCCTGTGAAGCATTTATGAGCAGGGCATACAAAGGATCCATGTCAGAACTTTTAGGGGTTGACTCCATTTTTTTCTTTTTGATGTGCTCTTCAAGTCATGCTCCTCCCACACTGGCCCACTGTGCCCCTCCACCTCCAGACCCTGATCCAAGGACGGCCCACGGCTGTTGAAAAACAGCAGATGCTTTACTAGAAAAAAGAGAAAGAGATTTAGATGCACATGTCCATGGCCATATTTGTGTCTGGGTGTGAAAAATGGAGTTCATTTCAGACTCTTCCACAATCTCATATACAAAAGCTCAACCTTGTTCAGAGCTCGTCACACAGTCTTGTGGACAAGAAATCGAACCAAATTTTCTTACAGTGTGTGGTCTATGACTCCCTTTCCTTCCCCTTTCATGTGCAATATTTGCATATACATGTTTAAGTCTGCCAAGTGGGACGCAGTTGTGGCAAGTAGTGATCGTAAAACTCTATATATACACTGAACATTTTAGAGTTTGTTCACAGTTCAGCAGCAGTTCACAAGTTTGCAAAAACTTTGAGACCAGAGCTACATATTGATGACTATCCCCAAGGTTGTTCCCAGTGCTCCTACAGTTATGTGCAGTGCACCCTCATTACTCATATATAAATTGCACTAATTTGCATCCTGTGTGGCTTTGCTTGAAGACAATCGTGGGATCTTGAAGGAGCCGGTTCTAAATCTACATCCCATCATCCCGAAACTCCCATTTCTTTTGTCTTACGTCACAAATACTCGCATTTCTGACACATACATAAACCGCATGCCCACCCACAGACACACAGGCCTGGGAACGAGTCTCATCTTGTTGAACTGTAGAGGAGGAAGTGAGTGTTGAGGTTGGGGAGGGAGATAGGGTGGTGGGGCGGCAGGGGCAGCTTTCTGACACACCGTAGCCCCTGCCAGTCCTCAGTTACCTCTGCTGACAGATTAGATCATCGGGAACAACGACGGGGAGGAGAGGAGAGGGGAGGAGAGTGGAAAGAGCAATTCGTTTTTGAAGTAGGAAAAGCACTACATTGGACCTGATTGGCGTGTCAAACCTTGGCCTCGATTTGACCTCTTCTTACGCACAGATGAGGCTTATGCTACTGAGTGTGCTGACCTGTTAAGACATGACCCTTCTGCTGCCCCCTTCCAATCCCTGCTGCTGCTGCTGCCTCCTCCCAAGGTACGTCAAGAATCCTCTGCGGGCTGGACTGAGACAAACCCCGGGAGGGCCCCGCAGATGACTCATCAGCAGATTTTTTTTTTTAACACAGAGTTTCATTGAGAGTTACTCTTCTGTTGTTTTAACAAATTTTATTTTCTTGCCACTTAGGAGGGCAGTGGAGTTCAGTCAGCATGAAATTAGAAAACCTTACTTTGATATAGCAGCTTAAGATAATACTGCGATTATCATGTAGTCACAGTTTGGACTATGTCAAATGAAGATAAACAGATTAGTTGCAGCATTGTTGTTGTTGAAGTTATGTTTGAATTAGATATTGTTTCTCACAAACCTCTTGTATTAAAATCAGGAGTCGCTTGCCAAGACACTTCTGTACTTTCCCTGTGCTACTTCAGGAGCCACACATGTGCCCCTGCTGGCCTTCAGCTCAGTCCTGTCCTACCTTTATCTTATGTGTCTCCCCTTGCCCTATTTTCCTCTGTGCTTTCAAACTCTCTACTGAATAAATAGAAAATACCAAAGGTAAGCAAAGGTGAGATGCCTCCTCACCTTTCACAAATAAAAGACATGGATTTGACTAATTTGCAGAAGACCAGGGTCTGGTGTCATATGCACACAGCTGAGTTTTTCAAAGATAAAGGCATCTTTTAATGGTTCTAAAGCCTTATTGCTGCATGGACATTGATGACACCTGGGTAACAGCGACAGAGAGGGAGAGACACAACCAGAGACATGCTGGAACTCGTCTGTAGTACTGAGAGGGTGACTGACAGACAAGAGAGGTGAGGAAGGGGAGCAGCTAGGGAAGCCAAAGATGATTTGGTGTGTTTTTTCAAGAAGCAGTCTCAGATTCACAGATTGTGATCTGATATTCGGCACCTCACACATCGCTTTCTTACACGCATCCACAGAATCTGTGCTCAGCAAATCTGAACCAGATGTGAAGTGTTTTGGGACCCCGACATCAACCTGGCAAGGGCAGGTCTCTGAATTATCTGGGTGGGGTCAGCGGTGCAGAGGGGACAACTTAAGTGGTCTCGCTCCACTTTTGCATGGGTCATTACTAAGGAGAAGATGCTCCCGAGGTAGGGGAAACAGAGTTGGCTACAAAGCGTGGCCATGGAGTTTGAATGGGCCAACTTCAGACTTTTGTGTGGACTCCTTAGGACTGGTCTCTCTCCATCGTGGCTGCAGGGCCTGGAAGAGCCACTGCTTATCTGATAAATCCAGTAATGGAACAGTTGATTGCCTTAAAGCAATGGGAAATGCCTTCCTCGCTCCCTTCCTCTTTCTTCCCTCGCTCCTTCTGTATTCTCTCACTTTTCCCCTCTTAGTTTCTTGAGCAGTGCCTCTCTACCTTTCTCTCCTTATTTTTCTCCCTGCTCCTCCCTCCTCCCTCCCTCCCTCCCTCCCTCCTCCCCCTCTGCCCTGCTGTGAGTAGGTGGTTCCTTGCTGTACTTGATTGGTGTGAGTCTATATAGGAGGAGAGACGCTCTAACAGGCTCAGAGTCTGGTGGTGCCCACTTGCCACACGTTCCCAATAGGACTACCTGTTTTTTTTTCACTGTGTCTACTCCTGAGAGGATTTACTTACTTCTGACAGCATGACGGAGAGCAAGAGGAAAGATAAGAAAGGGAGAAAGAAGGGGGGTAAGAAAGGACAAAAGGAGAAAGAGGGCGATCCCACTCAAGGTAAAAGGAAATTATAGGTGGTTTCTGTGTAGCATTGTATGTATTTACATATATATGTGTGTGTGTGTGTGTGTGTGTGTGTGTGTGTGTGTGTGTGTGTGTGTGTGTGTGTGTGTGAAAGAAAGAGAGACAGACTTGGAGAGAAAAAGAGTGAGATTAAGTTTGTGTTACTGTATCACGGAAGTGTGGTACAAAGTAAGTATCCCCTTGGCTTGTCAAAGCTTGCTGCTAGGTTGTCACATGGATTGGTCTCCAACAACGTGTAGAGGCACATCTGGTTTTGGCAGCATTTTGGAATTGTGAGGAAGTCAAATGATATGACTTGTGTACAAAATCAACAAAAACTTTAGTTTTAGCTGAACAAGCTCTGGACCTCACAGAGCTAAAGTACAGCTGTATTATGAGCTCTCTGAAAACCAATGACTGGGAATAACTGTGCTTTATCACGATCACGTTTTCACGAATGGTCTGCCACACATCACAGGTTTGAATATTTTTTTTGCCTTTTTAACAAATTGATCATAAAAGTGATGTTTGTATCGCGTAATACGATGTTTCATTACGCGTTTTTTGACAGGGTTAATAATTCAACAGTTGCTAGAGTGCTTTCATCTTAATTGTGTGTGGTGAGTCATCCAACATAAAAGTCTGCCTATATTTTAGCAGGACGCTAGTTTGACATTGGAATAGCACGGGAGCTGTTTGTCTTTCAGAGTCACAAACATAGCAATGTGCTTGCTCAGTGGTGGATCCTACAAGCTACAGCATGTCACTGTAGTTTGACCTCAGGTCATGGGGAAGCCCAACATTAAGGACAATTTAAGACAATACCATGATTTTAATCGTAGCTGCTACAGAATGTGTCTTTCTTGGTTTGATCAGATACTGTATCTTAGGCAGCATCTCTTGATGTTGGTAGCCATTTTGTACCTGCTGATGTCACTCCTGACAACTTCCAACAGATTACCCTCAAGACTAATTTTTGGTAGAAGATGTTTTGTAGGCCTTCTAGGTATCCAAATTGTGCCTTTTTCAGCTTAAATGTGCTACTGTCATTGTTTTTGGCATCTGTGGTTAATTTTCTCGTTTTATTACCCATGAAAAGTTGAATATATAAATAATTACTGGTCCTCATTCCAAGTTTGATTGTGATCTATAAACATGTAAGATAAACAGCTCCCCAAACTACACTGGACACAGGGTGCTTGCCGAATATTTTTTGGCACCTTTGTTAACCAAAGCGCACAGCTGCCATTCACATAGAGAAGAGCTGCGTGTGATGGACATATTCTGGTTTATTTTCTCTACCTTTCACAAAATGACACAAATGAAAATAAACTTTGCTTGCCTATTGTTGAATTCAATCAAATTACATTTAACATTGTAACTGTAAGTGTATTTGCTGCTGTTGTTCACTGATACATGCAGCTGTGTCTTGTCAATTTTAAATGTATCCAGAGCGTGATAATCTGATCTTGAATCATCATTTTCCTAATGAAAAATTAGATCTGTTATTGATTTATCACAGAACTGGGTAAATGGGTAACCTGTGTGAAACCATACACTTACCCATTCTAAAATGGAGCTTCAAAGTAGGTCAAAATGAAGACACGCTCATGGATGATGCGTGTTGTGTCTGCACTAATGATTCTTCACACACCGCATCAGGTGTGTTCTGGGCCTAAAAGGCTCCAAAATGGGTCATCCAAGATAAAAAGAGAGGAACCAAACAACACTTTTAGAGATAGATCCTCTACCCACTACTTCACTCTGATCTAGCTCTTTAATACATGTTGCCAATTTGTAATTATCCATGACTGACATCACTTTGTTGAGGATGCAGCTTATCAATAAATCATCTTTAAAAGAAGTAATCATTTGAAAATCTGGGAACAAGTCTGCACAACCTGAGGTGCAGCTATGCGTGATCTATATACTAATTAAAAAAATATTAAATGAGTAGAAATGTATACAGCAGTGTGTGTGCATGTGTACACATGCTTGCGTGGATGAGGTGTGTCAGAATATAATTGTATGTAATCTAGCCCATGAGCACTCTTGAGGTTGAGGTTGTTGGACTGTCATTCAACCATCACCGACATCACAGGAACAAGACAGTATTGTACCCCAAGTTCCCTGAGAACTTAGTTTTCCACATTTATTGAAGGAGATTACCCCACAGCAGGTATTTCTCAGCTATAACTGCCTTTTCACTGGCTACGACGTCTCCAGCATTTGGACCAGAAAGTGTTGATTTAGGACATTCTGCTGCTGCAATGTTACATGATGATTTCCTCTGAGGTCTCTTTTTTGAAAGCCATGTGGCTGAACGTTAACACTCTTTAAAGAATGTTGCATGACTTTTCTAATGAAACAGGCCCAGGGTTAGAAAGGAAAAACTTCTGCAGACCCTAACAAAGACATTTGTGCCAAAATGTTGGTCCTCATTGGAAAGAAAAGACACCCGAGGGAGGGAAAAACTGTGCAACTTTGTTGTCTTTCTTAAGCATAAGTAAAGGAGAGCAAAATACTAAGGCATCAAATCTGTCATCAATACAATACAACATGAATGTATGTCTCTCTTTTTTCAAGTAGTAGTTAAAAATCCCTGTACAGTCTGCCTGACCTACATACTTTTGCTGGTGATGACATTATGATTCGTAAACTCCGTTTTATCTTATGTCAAGACAAAACACAACAAGTTCCTTTCTGTGTGACTGGGTTTGCGTGCGTAGTGAGGGTGGTAATAATTAGTTATGGAAGTGAAGAGTTGGCTCCTTCATTTTGTGCCAGATGCTTTTTATCATGTACTAACACCTGCCACACCTTTGCAACTGAAATAGAGCTACTTAAATTATTCAGCAACAAAACAGAGACCAGTAGTCAGAGGAAGTGGTGATGGGGAATCCTCAGA
The DNA here is from genome assembly GCF_020085105.1 of Siniperca chuatsi. Taxonomy (NCBI): domain Eukaryota; kingdom Metazoa; phylum Chordata; class Actinopteri; order Centrarchiformes; family Sinipercidae; genus Siniperca; species Siniperca chuatsi. The sequence goes on from NC_058055.1 coordinate 12,710,647, forward strand.
CAACCTCAGCTTCCAATCCTGATGTGATCTTGCTTCATATAATTGCTCTTACAAAATAGCTTGTTGGTGTGCTGGTACAAACAACAACTGGAAACAGGAAAACTAATCAGAAAGCCAGCTAATACAACTTCACTCTTCATTCAACTGACCTATATGTACAGCATTATAGTGCCTATAAAACACCTGGAAATGTGTGCATAGAGAAACTCTGTTTTTGTGTTAAGTTCACTGTCCGTGATAAAACAAAACCACAAATTGGTAAGCAAACAGAAGTCTTTTGAAGGGTGGTTCTCAAAGAAAATGTCTAGAGAAAAATTATGACAAATCTTTAATCTGAAAGCAATCTGCAGATGAAATTGTTGGTTTACCAAAGAACTTACATGTAATGTTGTGAGTGCATGTTATGCACTATAGTTTGCCATGCTGTTATAGTGTTAACCATTTTCGGCAAATACTTTACAAGTGCCCTTCTTGCTTTCATATTTAGTTACTTTGCTATACCAATGAATGGACATATTTTACAAGAAACTACTTCAAACGTAACATTTGCAGTCTTTGGTGTGCCCACTTGTGCATGACTTCCCTTTCCCTCCATCTTTCTCCCCTCTTTCTCTATGTCTTGCTTTCTTTGTAAATTAGTCAGCTAGCGCAGCAGCAGTATTAAGCAGAATTCCCATCCCTTATATAAATGCCTGTTGACCAACGTTGAGTAGCCCAGGTTAGGAGGAGGGCAGATGTATGTTTAACCCAAATCACTGTGTCTGTCTGAAAAGGCATTACACATCTAGCAGAAACAGAGTCACATGGGTATCCCATTGGAGTTCTATATAGCTGTTGTGGTGCAATACAGTATTCGATCTGGTCTGCCCTGGTTTTATCTACAAATTCCTGAGAATCATATCTCTTGCTCAATGTTCAACTTTCTTCACCAGCCTGTATTTAATGTTGATTCCTCACCATTTCAGGCATGGGCAGGCAGTGAACATCCAGTGTGAGTGTGTGTGTTGGGAGCATTTGCTCACAGTGTTATATGGGGAGAGGCAGAAGGACCCAACCATGTAGAGCTATATACTGGGGTGGTGATTGTCAGTGGAATCAGTAGTATTAATGACACTTTCACATTACACATAGTCATTTCATTGATGGTTAATGTAGAAATATTGCTTAGTGGAACAAACTCTTAGTTGTTAATCTAAATGTTTTGTTGGAATTGTTCATGTAACTTGAGTAACAAAATAATTTTAATTTGTACATCATGTGGCTGCTACTGAGAGGCAAATGTCAAGGAAATGATCATACAGTATTTGCATCCAGCTTTTTTTTTTTAGCACAGCTACCTATGAAAGTGTCCTGAACACAAAAGTAATTTACAAAGCAGTAAGACCAGGACAGAGCAGGCAATGGGTTTAATAGGATGTTTTATTTTTTTAGATTTACATAAAACTAGTATTGAAAGGGAATAAATTTGAAAATTAAATAAATAATTACTATCCAGTTACAACTAGTTAAAGAACAGTAATACACTGTTCTTCATAAGAAGTCACAGCAATCATTATTGCAAAAGAGCAATGTAACACAGAGACCACTAAAGCATTCTAGCCAGGATGAGTTTCCACTGTGTAGGTTGTGCAAAAGTAATCTTATTTTAATTTTGTTTTGTCTATTTCAGTATGACAGTTTCCACTGAAAATGTTGACACATTTTTATTTAATATGCTGTAAGATAGATATAGATATTGTGAAGGCGATTGAAGCAGATAACCTGTGAAGAGGTGACTCTGGACTCATTTTTGGCTTTCCTTGTTGGTGGTTTTTGCACTACAAGACATGGTGGTCATAGAGCTGACTGTGAGCAAAGATGTTCACACTTTGTTAATTGCAGGAACTTTTTGTCATCCAGTTGCTATACCCACCAGCTATTTCACATACACAGTAAGCTATTGAGTGACACTTGTACACAATTTACTATTGTCAGCAATACAATTTGAAATTTGGTTGATATGAAACTACGTGGCAATGGCTATAAAACTGATAAAGTATCACAAAATCAAGACTCTGTTAATTGGCAGCATGTCCTATTGCAGTATAATGTATGCTGTATATACCGTACTGCAGACATCTAAACAAGTAGCCCAGTTACCATATGCATGAACTGTAGAGGTTTATGTAAAAGCACCAAATGTACATTGAATATTTCAATGTTTTGTATATTTCAGAACCATCGCAAAAACAGTTTACAGTAAAAACTGCAATATTGGATCGCTAAACCACTGAAACAAACGTAGACACAGATTTGCAATCACTCACTGTGGAGGAAAACCTGTTCTCTGGCAGGAACGGAGACTGTGGCCAATTGGTAAAGTTTGGCTTCAATATGTTCAGGGCAGTGAAACTGTAAATGGAGGCCAGTTCTGCTCCCTGTAAGCAAATATGAATGATTTGTCCTAATTCACCCAAAGTAGTAGCATTTATGATGGCTTTTTGGCTCTTTCCACTGATTTTTTTTTGGTTTCTGGGGGGTTGACAAGCAGCTCTTTTTGGAAACAAATGTTTACATTCCACCTTCACCTCACTGTCTTTTGAACTTTTATTGCAAATGACATGTTAAAATATCTTGCTAGCCTACATAATTTAAACTATTGAAACAGTGGCAAAATGTGCTTTGGTGATTTTGTGCTTTTCACTGTGCAACCAAACAAAATCCCAAAAAACAAAGTTAGCTAACTTTTTTTCAGTTCACATTTGTAGAAAACGAGGAGCCCATGCATTGTGTTTACATTGTTTACTGTACTTTTGTGTCTGCTTTGAAGGCTTGTTGTGTGCAGAAACCCTACTAGATTTACATCAATAGTCAGTGATGGATTGCTAGCAAAATTTTTAGACATGAAAAGTGATAAAAACCAAAAATTGATTTACTAAAATTGAAGTAGCCATTGCCATTTCTGTAAAAGTCTAATCATAAAATAATTTTTCATTAGTGTCCATAAAATAATCATCTTATAGCACAAAAGTCTTTGGTTGTCTGGATTGTGGGTAAAATGTTGACCAAATCAGAATAATAGAAGTTTGACATGCAATGTTGGACTTCTTTATATGTTTTACTGTCACAGAGAAACATAAAACATATTTAATTAATTTGAAAAGTAACCCTATTTGTAGCATGCCTATCGAGTTTAATGAGAGTGAAGTAGAGGGTTTGGAGTCATATACAAACAATGTACCAGATAATCATTTGGTGAAAGTGCATTTGGCTGTGGTGAGAGGCTGTTAAATGATCTCTTTGAACAGATGTTGTGTTACAGTGACTAGTGTGCAGTGTCTGAAGACCATTCCCACATGCAAGACCCATTTCTCTAGCTGTCTCACCATGTAATTTGTCTTTTGACAACGTGCAGCGAAGTGACATAACACCAGAGTAATCAGGGATACTTTGTCTACAAGGGAAAATACAAAGGCATGCCTTAGATTCCTTTTCTAAGCTCCTGGAAGTAAAACAGAAATGTTAACTCAATAATACGAGCAATGCATTGTTAATTCATGAAGTGACTTTGTTTTTGAACCTCTTTCTGGGCTGAGGTTTCCAACTGTTACCCAAGGCATGAGCTGTTGACACGCCGGTCAAGCTTCTATTCTCGAATTTGGTTTTTATAGTCCATGTCTGCAGCTGCCCCTCCGCTTCAAAAAGAGAGAATCAGGCTGTTGTTGAGGCAAGGGTTTATCACTGCTGCCGGACACTTTTTTCCACTGGTGTAATGGGAAATGAGATAACCATTTGTCTCCAAGAAATTATTTTATTTCCAATGATAATGCCTCCTTATTTTCTTGTTGGAAAACATTAATTATAACTGATAAAAAGTTGTGTCCATCAATTATCTACTGTATGACTGTTTTTCACATCTGTCATTCCAAACATGAGCAACTGCTGTATATCACTGACCAAGCTGTCAGAGAATGTTCTTTTATGATTTCTAGACGTTTATGGATTTTAGAGGTATTTGTTGATTAATTTATTTTGTGTTACACAGATAAAAGAGCTTCAGAGACAGACATTATTTAACATGGATGTGAAGACTACTCTCTATGCAGTATAATGTTAAACATCTGTATCTCAAAGCTAGAGTATCTGATGGACTGTGTCTTCATTAGAGCTGTATCCTGTAGATGGAGCAGACCCTCTTACACATCTGGTTCGCTGGGTTGATGAGAAGTACAGTCCTGTGTTTCTGTAACTTTTCCAGGCAAGGACAAAGCTTGTTTAATTTGCTTGGCAAGGACAAACCTGTGTCCAGCCGAAGTACTAAACATTTTTCTTTATGCTGCAGCCTCATTCCTGCTTTTCTCTGACTACGACTGACAAGGCTTTCCTCAGGCAGTGTGCTGGGCTGAGTCTGGCAGAGTGAAAATGGAAATCATGTACACATGCAGACTTTTGTAAGTTGTACTCTGTTCTGTAAGGTTTTGTATCAGTCATCAGATACAGCAGTATTCAAACAGTCTTTCTAATTAGATTCCAATAAAAGTTTTCTTGCCAAATTGTAACAAGAACAACTCATGAAAATGTGTGATGAAGCTGCTTATCAAACATCACATATGTACACATTTTATAGCATTCATCAATGTGACATGTAATTACAAAACCCTGTGTCATTACGTGCAGTACAACTGATACAGTGTTGGTATTTTTCCATTAGCCAGTGTAATATGAAAACAGGGCATTGTGCAGTCTGATCTTTTATTAACATCAAGTCTCATATAGTACATTGCATTGGTTAAATAACAGAAAATGTTTAATGAAGAACATCTGGAGCATCAGGACTCTCATGTTCAGTATATGGCCTTGCTGGAGGCTATTGATAAACCCACCTACACCACTTGAAGAGCTGATTTTAAATGGTGATTTACCGTATATGTTCAGCCTATATAATGTTATGACTTTCAGCAAAACCACATTTATGCCTTGCTGCATAAATGAGGGTTGGCAATTGTCCCAAACCCTTTTGGGACAATAAAAATCTTGAACTAACTGCCCAAGCAATCGCAGCACAAAGATCCATCCTGAGAATAAGCTCATTAAGGTTACTAAGTACCCCGGTACAAAGGCACATCTGCCTTGTGTTAGAATCTTCGTCTTTCTTTTCCAAATACCATGAATATCATCACTCACATTTTCCAACAGGAAGCTGTTCACAGATAAAAGTCCACTGTCTTACCAGCTACAGAGTAATTTTAGTAACAAATAGCTGCTTTTGAACTAAAAATAGTTGCTTTTCCATTGATCTGTGCTGTTTGTGAGCTATTTTGAATTTGACATTTAACTATCTGTGATTCCAGTGGAAATTAGCACAAAGTGTACGCCAGACAAACAACTCTCTTAGTGTATGTGCTATTCAGTATCGTGGAATAATCATGGCTTCTTGTAATGTGAATTGCCTTTGTATTTCAAAACTGGTCATTGGTGCCCCTTAAATTGGGAAAATGTCAAAGGTCTTCAGCACTGTCAATGATCTCTCCAAGATTACTGTACAAATTAAGCTAATTACAGTGATAGGATTTAATTTTAAAATAATCTAGACAATCTACATCTATGGGCCTCAGACATTTAAGTCAGACACAAAATGGATGTACAAGGCTGGATGATAGTAGACTTTATCTACGCTGCGTAATTGTCATCAACATCAACTGAGAAGTCGCTCAATGCCTGGTACCAAAGAGATCCATGGCTGGAACTGAGAGCTGTGACCTCTGGCTCCTATCAGGAGTAATAGTGCCAAGTGACCAGAGGTGGCAGAACACACAGGATGTACTCACAAGGTGCTTGGTTTGCTGTCGACAGAGCTCTTGAATATCCACATCTGCCGGGTTTGCAAAGCTTAAGAAAGGGCTGCTGTTTGTATGTGAATACTTGTGTGTGTGGCTGATATGGTGAGCTGAGTTAGGATGAGTAATAACCAACAGTGACATCTGCAGAATTGACATGGGACGATTCCTTCAAAACACTGCAGAAATTGATGGTAAATTTGACGTGTGTAAATGCTGTTTTAGACGCAAACCTAACTGTACCCCAAATCCATCACACTTACTTATCCACTTAAATCCACAAAGAAAATGAAAAATGCAGTATCATTAAGGTTTTTCTTTCTGTGCAGACGCGTCGCCTTTATCAGATCAGTGAAGTAGGACAGTCTCTCAAAATAGAGGACGACGGGATAATTTTGGTGCACCTCTATTTCACTGTTTGATTTAAGTCATTACCTATGTATACTTCACTTTGCTTTGTCATGCTTTGTTTGTCTTCATTCTGTTGTCACCCTTTAGAGGTGGTGCACAGTAAACAGCTGTAATTTGTAGGACTACTCAGTTTAGCATGTCATGCATAAAAATGTAAATGTTACACACGGAGAGAGTTTGTGTGTAAGAGAGAGACAGAGAGAGAGATAGGGGCATCCTGGCCAGCCTCTGGGTGACCCTTGTTCACCCCTTCTCTCTTGCTCCACCCTGGATGAGTCTTCTCCTAAACATGTGTGCAGCTGTCAGCTGGCAAGTGTTTGTGTGAGTGTGTGTTGAGTGTGTGTGCATGTATGTGTGCGTTTGGACAGAGATCATTTTTCATATTTCAATTAGCTTTTTCTTCGGAGGAAAAAAAGTTGCAAGAAAGTATGGAATATACCAAGATAATGATTATCTTCACATATAATAAACACTACGGTATAACTGAATGAACATGGCTCAACAGAGTATAAAAGTTGTAAAAAGTGACTGAATGAAGTTTGTGATAGAATTGAACAGGTTTTGCAGTTTCGCAAAGTACTGCAGCAGATAAAAGAGTTATGATAAAAGCGTTTTCTTTTTGATATTGTCATCACAACAAACTAGTTATTATATTATTATAGTGTCAAAATGTTATTGGCTTTTCTTGTTTACCAATTGCCTCTAATTGCGCATGAGTTTGTGTTTGCAGATTTTCTTCATCAGCTGGTGGATGTTTGCTAAATATTGCTTCAGGTGTTTTTATAACAGCAAAACCAGAGTGAAATTCAGCCTGTTTATTAGTCTGAGGCAAAGTTGATAATGTCTCTAGTGACAACATCTGGTGGTCACATGAGAGAGTTGTTGGCTCAGTCCATAGAGATGATGATTGGCTCCATTGCTGTCTCTCTGTCCTTCTTTGTCTCGCTGTTTCTCCTAAAACACTAACACACAATCATAACAGAACTGTGCAAACCAAACTATAATCAAGTTTGTGTCTATAGTGGTTAATAACATTGGTTTTTTCTCTTTCTCTCTTTTTAGCTGCGGCTCCAAAGTTAAAACCGATGAGGAATCCTATAATAGTGGACGAGGGAAGCAAGCTTACAGTTAAGTGTGAGGCCACAGGGAACCCTCTCCCTACCTACAGATGGTTCAAAGATGGCAACGAGCTGAAGAAAAGCAAAAAAGTCAGAATAAGGAACAGCCAGTGAGTACAAGTCACCCATGTCCTGTAAACGTACACAAACAGTGTAAGATGAAAAGAGACGGAGTTACTCCAAAGTCGAAGCAAGGTTGCTTTTATCAGCAGACTGTGCTAATGCAGTTTTTCAGACACCAGCTGTTTAAAAATCAATATCAATATAGAAATTGAATAAAAACATTTATTTAGTATTTGGTATTATTAAGGCTTATTCCTTCATTGAAATGTAATGTAATGTTTTATATTAAATCAAGTAAATGTATGATCCCTTCTTATGCCTATATAACTTTTTCATACAAATAAAAAGTTACATTTAAAACACATCCACCCTCAATGTAAGTTACCAGTCAAGTTTTGCTTGATGGAGTACAACCAGTGGCTGATGTTTCCTAACTTTAGCTAGACATTGCTGTGTATAAAACTGACCTTATAGGGTCATGACTTGTTCTCAACTTGTGCTACTTTTACACTTCATTTTAGCATGTTGCAGTTAAACATTTCAGCGATTTAATCACAAGAGTACTCTCAGCCCATAGACTTTACATTGGAATGACATCACACACAGAAATTAGCTTTTTTACACTTTCAAAATTCACAACACAAAGAGTTATAATTGACCTTGTTTGCAGTTCGAGGTGTTCTGTCAAAAGTTTTACAGACGTTTCTTTAATGATAGCAGTCGATTGGAAAAATTCTTTTTGGGCTGCAGGGGATTTTTTTGTTGCAGTTCACAGTCAGCCACTGGGGCAAATTAGCAGCGAGGCTGATTGGCGCCGCCATATCCAGGTTTCTCTCAATCAGGCCGGCTAATGATGACATAATTACGGCAACTAACTCAAGAGAATATCTGCAAAATGTTAGATATTTTTGAGGAGAAAATACCAAATAGTAAAAACGAGCTTAAGTAGACAGCATAGTAGTAAAACCTCCTGCTGATGTAAGGATATTAAAACCAAGAACCCCTTTTATAATACAGTACGCTTGATAGCCGTAACACTTGGTCCTATCCTTTCTTATTGTAAGCAGTTTCTCCCCCTCAAATTTGGCCCCAGAGTAAGTGATTATGTATCCCTGTCAAAGCAGAGAGTTGTTGCCATATTGCTGCTTGCCCTGTTGTCTGCCTCTCTGTCCCCCATGTTTCCACTTGTTGTGTTTCCATGCTATTTCCTCCCTGCCCCAATTCCCCTGACTCAGCTTTGCGAGTGTTGTCTCCCACAGGAAAAACTCCAGAGTCCAGATCAGCAGAGCAAAACTGGAGGATTCTGGGAATTACACATGTGTGGTGGAGAACACAGTGGGAAAGGACAACTCCACTGGCACTGTTAACGTCCAAAGCAGTGAGTACTGACTCCTAAGCAACAAGTGAAGTGCCACAGATGTACACTGTTGTTGTTATTATGACTGTTCTCTTGCCAAATGAGAGATCAAAAGGAGCCATCTCAAACAGGCATGTAACAATGGTAACATGCATGAAGAACAACTGTCCACACGTGTGGCTGTGGTCCATTAATCAGTGGAGCAGTACATCATACTTGGAGGTGAATGGAATTTAAATGCAATGTATGGTGTGATCTCTCAGTTATTCTGTTCACTGCAGTCTGCCGGCAATGTGAAATCCCACAAAACTACACAGCACAGTGCCTTTGACCGTCACTAGCACACAACAAAAGCAGCAGACTATAGAGTAAAAAACCTAAAACATGGCTCGACAGAATATGAAAGTTGTAAAAAGTCCCTAAATCTTCAGAATGTGTGATAGAATCTTAACAGGCTTATTCAGTAGTGGTGTGTGTGCATTGCTGAGTTTTGCACTGTACTGTAGCAGATGAAAGACTTTTGATAACAGCTGCTTCCATTTGGTGGGGTGGTGAGTTTGTGTTTGTTTCATGCAGTGCGGGTAGTGAGTGTGTGACTGCTGTGGGTCGCTTGTTGTCTGAGTGGATGGAGCCAGAAAAAATATAAGGACCTTACACAGCAGATACAATTCATGTAGCTGTGCTTCTGCCTCGATCAAGGAAGGACTTGATGTTATCTGGTTCTGGACTGTCAGAGAACTATACAGCAGGTTGTCTGGCACACATGAGTCAGAAACTGCTTGATGTCCATGAACTTCCTGCTGGCACATTGAATTCACCTGGCTGTTCTTTCTATCTATACTGTATATTCTATCTGTACTGTGATGTTGAACAGAGTCAGTGCAGACAGTGTTTTTTTTTTTACTTACTATGGCATGACGACATATTCGTATTCATGCTATTGCAAGTGAACCATGTCACTATACTTTCACTGCTTTTGGACAATCAGTGAGTTAAAAATAATGTGATGCCAAGGAACGTTCCGTATACCGCACTACAGAGGAGATACTCTCATTCTCATTGCTGACCTTGACAGCAGGATGATTTCTGTGGACATCCCACACTGGCATGAGGGAATGAGAGGTATAGCTGGTAAGGAAAAGGGAGGGACTGGAGTTTAGCCATCACTCAGTGTCCTTGTATTAAATTTCAAGCACAATAATCACTCCCCCTTCTCTCTTTATATTTGTCAAGGCCACCTTTTAGTGCTATTGTTTACGGTTAGCAGACTTAAGCTGAGCTGCATTATTAGAGTAGCAGCTCTTTTCAGATAAAGAAATGGCCCATTGTGTTTGAAAACACAGAGATTCTCAGTAGTTCCAACAAGCAAGTTTCATTTCCAGCAAACAATTGTGCGGAATATAAGTCATCCATCTTGTATTTAAATGGGTCTGCACATTGCCTCTTTTTATTTTCTGACATCTAAAAAGCTTCAGTTGAGTTTTATAGCCAGATCGTGTGACTTATACTGTATGCCTGTTATGACACTTGGCTTTAATCCAGTGCAATGATATACTGTATTTCTTTCTACTCCTGAGCATGCACTATTAAAAGGGTCATAGACTCAAGATTCCAAGCCAGTGCTAACATTTATGAAAAATTCATTTGATAAACGGTAATCACTGTAACAATCATGCTTAATGGCAATTAAATAAAATAGGTTAAATCGTGCTCTACACCCTGCAAAGGTCAGGGGAATCCCTGGTGGTAGCACCTGTTTGACTCAGTGTTTAATGAAGGCTTATGAACATGTGACTGGTGGCCCATGAAACTCTATATGATGATCTTAGCAGGCAAAAGTGCTTGTAATGCAAAGAAAATATAATATTACAAAGCAGTGAACAAGTGGGCTGAGACGTACAGTAGCCACAATGGATAAAACATGACTGAGCAATGATACGGTACACTAGACAGTGTTTTCATTCATAGCAACACTGTTAAAAACAAGAAAAAACATGACATCCAAACATCTGGAGCAAAATATGATGTATCTTTGATAGAGGGTGCTAATAGTTAAAGCTGATGTTAAAACACATTTGTGCATATTTATGCCCAGTGCTTTGAATCTCATACACATTTGCACATTTTTGTGCATGCGTTTGTGTAAATGCATCCCTGTATGTGCCTTGCGAGGCTGCCTGTCAGCACCGCCTTTTCCTTAAATCACTCCTGGATATTCAAACAATGGCATCACTGTAGGTCCTATCATGTGCCGCGATCATCAGATGTCTGTCTCCATGTGTTTTTGTTTGTGTATGTGCGAATGTGCTTGTTCACTGTTCAATAAAGAAGTCCCATTGTGTTACAACAGCACGCCTAGTTTCGTCATGCTTCGGGGGAGAAGGCAAGACAGGGCGAATCAGGGGTGGTATGTCCATAGGCAGGGGGAGGGCTTCGCTGAAACTACATACGTCAATAAAAGGAAATGGCAGCAAACAGTGCATGTTGCTGTGATTATCATATGCTGATGAGAGGCTGAAATCAGCAGAGGTTGAGAAATGTTTGTGACAATAATGGGCTTTCTTTGCCTATAAAACCGGTTGGATTTAAAAACATCTGTTTGAGCCAAATGTGCTATTTGCTTGATTTTGATGCAGAGGACATATAATTCGTTTAGACCGAGAGCTGCTTTTCATCCTAAGGTCATAAGAGAAATGGCTATTGTGTTAAAGGGCTGCAGTGGAATATGCTTGCCTGCTGCAGTATGTTGCCGAAGCAGCATGTAGCCGCAGTATTATCTGTGTATGTGTGTATTCTAGAGAGGGAGAGCAAGGGGAGGGGTGCAGATGTAGATGGACAGAGAGAGCAAAAGAAGAAGAGAGCGTGAATAAAGGGGGGGGATTACAAAATGAGGGAATGCATGACAGGAAGCAGACAAAGACATTGGGGGACAGAGCGAGAAGGGGATACAGTGAGAGGAAAGAGAGACAAACAGTAAGGGAGAGAGAGAGAAAAGTATGAAGAGGAGGAAGACAAGAGCCCGCTGTGTTGCAGAGGAGACTTGCACACCCATTTTAGAATGCAGTTAGTGCTTGCTAGCTTTGTGCGAAGCACCTTCCTACCATATCTGATGTCTACAGTCAGGTGCTGGAGCTGTTGTACCACTGACGGTATCTAAAATGCAAGCATGCTAACACAGCTGGAACCTGCTTTATCAATGTGAAGTCTCTGAGGAAAATGCATTCATTATAAACATCTGCCATCATACTGACTTGCACAGACAGAAAGGGAAAGCTAACGATCATAGATGATAAAGTCAAGAGCAGCTCAGCACTGGAGCATATCACTCTAACCCTCGCAGTGAGAAAGGATGTAGCACATGGCTGTGCTTGCCTGCTGTCTGTTCTGGTGAAGGCAGACTTTGGGAAACCATCACTCAGCTCCACCACATGGTGAACACAGGCCACCACAAGCTCAGCAGCTCACACAGACTCCTGCACTGTGCCAGTCATTGATTTGACTCATTGTTGTGTTTGTGTGAGGTGGAAGGTGGAAGTAGCTCTTGATTAATATTATTTTTTAAATTATTTATGTATTTGTTTTGGGTTTCTTTTCTTAATTTTGCAGGGAGGGGGATCTTTCTGCATTCCTATTTTTTCAGAGTAAATGCAATAAACTCTTTCTCTTTTGCATTTGCACTGTTTTTTAAACAGTTTGGTTATGAAATTTCAGCTGTACCAAACACAAAACATTGAGCATTGAGCTGAGCAAAACATTTTATAAACGAGTTTTAACAAAGGTACTTTGAGTTGATATGCATCAATTACACAAACAGTGCCAGACAAACCTGACACGTAGCCCTGAGGTGTGATGAGGAGTTTCCTAAACATTCCTTAATAAAAAGTGATAGCTCAATTTATCATGAAGGAGTATGTAGAGGGGAAGAATCACTGCCACTTGCCATAAAAAGCAAAAACATGGAAACCTTTATTATTGATACTACTCACAACAGCTGGTCATTACTCAGCCCAGCCAACCCATATCAATATTTGTTTAGCGAGACAAATGCGACAGCCTTGTAACTCTGAGCCGAGATGTGGAGTATGGTGTGCAAATTGCCTTGGGCGGGAAAAAAGAACCAGTGTGTTCAAGGCTGAACCAAAACTCAAAGTGAATCCCTCATGCATTGTAAAGCACACAGTACATTGTGGCTTCATGCCAGCCATGCGGTTTGCCAATAACATTGAATGATTGGACCAGTGTTTTCCTCATGTCTTTTTGTTTGACTAGTAGAAGTGAAACGCACACTGATGGCTGATATTAGGTGCCAATTACTGTATAATTATTCAGCACAGATGGTTGGATGTTCTGCCGAACGTTGAATGTTTAAGTTGCTTGTTATCGATGTTTCAGCCTTAAGACTCGTTTAATACTCTCTCCTTCACTGCGGCTGCATTTTAGCTGAAACATGAGATCAGTCAGTGGAGGAATTTTGACATTCTTTTCTGAATCCACAAGACTTTCCTCCATGTTTTATTGTTTGTATTTTGCCCACTTTGGCATTGTGACAGAATGCATAACAGTACACAGCATGTGTGTGAGTGTGTGTCTCCTGGTGGTCTGAACTATCATATGTCCTTTTAGCAGTTTCTATAACAATTGCTGCCTTTTCCAAAGTGGTGTTTTCAGCCTTATGCCCAACCCCCAGTGTAGAGGACCGGGGACCATTTGTTGTCCATGTGGTCTGACCTCTACCCTGTAATCAGTCTGGCATGGTAAGACCTGCTGGCCTTTTGCAGAACGGTGTAGTATATCATCGACTGTTTTCTATAAGGCCAGTGTGAAGGAGCAACACTCGTCAAAGTTTGCTTGGCTCCACGTGGCTTCAGATTAAGGCCTCCCATTATCCTACAGGCTGCTGTGTTGTGATAAGCGCTTGTGAGGCAGCCATGTGTCTGCAGGCTGCAGGTCACATCCTTGGGGGGTGATGTGCACAGCTCCACTGAGAGAGTGTGTGAGCGTCCAGGAATGTGCTGATGGAAATCACAGCTGAACATATGATTGCTCCAACCTCAGCAGTCATGGCTGGGGCCACCAGCAACAATTTTGCGCAAGCATGTGCGCTGACCCTCACACACAGATGCACAAATGTGCACACACCTTTACATGTTTTCACTCCCCATCCTGAAGTCAAATACAGTTGTCGTCCCCCCCCCATCACAAAGAGTCCACTGCAGGAAGCTGAACTCACTGTCTCATGTACAATGCATTGCACATCATTCAGCTACAGAAAATCTATTCATTTATCAATTCAAAAGTATTTGTTGATGCATTCCTTTAAAGTATAACAGGATGGTTCTGATTAGTAGTGATTTGACACTACAGTGTCGCTCTATCGAGGGACCTAAAGTATGCCAGAAAAACCTCTGAAAGTGGTAAAGAATCAGATGATTTTACACTTTTATTAAGGAGTAAACTCATCTTATTGGCCATTATCAAAGATTTCATAAATTTGTGCTACACAAACTGCATTTGCCTTGACAGCTACAAATAGTCTTTTGTATTTTACTATTTCAAATTAAGCTCAGTTGTTAAAGCAGATATGTTACACTCCAAACATCCTGGGCCTAAATCTTAAGTTAAAAAAAAAGATTTTATTGTTATGATAATTTAAATCAGTCAGTTCCTACTGTAATTATTTTTAGTATAGTTGTAGTTTAAATAAATGCTTTTAGAGGCCTAATTGTCACTTGACATTTTAGCCTGATTTTAGGTAAAATCATGTTTAATGTCCTATAGTCGGGTTTATTTGTCATACTTGCTGAAGATAGTTGGGGACATGCAAGAGAAAACGTATCAAAAGATGTTGATAAACACTTTGACTCATGTTTTGTACAGTATGATTCAGATTCAGTAATCTTTTAGCCTTGGAATGGAAAGCCATTATTTTTCTGTTTTTTAGTTTCACATTAAATGTTACAGAGAACATGAACACACAAATAACCATAAACCAAACAAAAATACTCCCACAGCTTTTTCTGTTTTCTTCCAGTAAGTTTTCATATCTGTCCTACGTAAGTGAAACATTACAGTAAGTGCTACTTTGAACTAGATAAACAACAACTTCCCTCGCTCCTTCTATGTCTCTATCTAGTAAAAACAAAACATACTCACTCTTGCTACGCAAGCAACAAGATAAACTCAACTGTAATGACGCTACAGGATGTTAGTTGTGGTCTTTGTTGAATGTGGAGTATCTGCACACCAGCCAATTCTATGGATTGGTGTGGGTAAGCAGCAGCAGCCATGTCTGAGAGGAACAGGCACATCTGCGAAGCATTCTGTATTTACTGGCCACTGGAGAACAGCCTGTCGGGTTCTGTGGATCAAGCCGCTGTGCTATTAGTCATGCCCACTTTTTCAAAATTATCCTCAGTCCTGGGGTCTGGACAGGCATTCCTCCGAGGTGGCCGTCTCATTGCACCAGAATCTCAGGTCTTGTCAGTTGCCCAGGTTTAACCACAAAATCAGGATCCAGTTTTTGCTCTGTGGAGCAAATAGGATGTTGTAATCTGAAAGACGAACAAAGCACGAAACAAATAGTTGTTAGCATGGACACTGCGGTTTTGAAATGCTCCTGAATGTGTGCCATTTAAAATTAGCAATGATGCAAGAAATTGATCCTGATCTTGGCTTTTGGAAGTCCTTAGTTCTGTATGGTATTCATAACAGCCTACAAGCAAATTTACAAAAGATGTTATTCCAGAGATATAAAAATAAAAAATCAGAAGCTATGTTGCTATAGCTTTGTTGAAAAAATATGTATATGTGTACATCAGCTTCCCACAGCACAAACAAGAAAATTAAGTTGAAAAAAACATCAATGTGTAAAGGTCAAAATGTCAAAAGAACAATATCTAAGAAAATGCCCAACACTGACCACAAAAAACAAGTTTAAAATTCACTCAATTAATTATTTTCACAGTCCGTGCTAAAATGTTATCAATTGAAACAAATGTTTGTTATTCTGTCCGGCATCACATCTTACCTCATGACAGCGGGAGTGTGTCACAGTTTAAACCTTGTTTTGAAGTTCACCCACAATGTTTAGTTCCAGAGGCAGCCGCAAAATCGTCACTTAACCCACACTGCATGTTGTTTTTGTTTATTGTTAGGGCCTTTCTGTATTAGTGGGCAGTATCCGGTACAATGGGAAGATCCAGAGTAAATGGAAGAGTTTGTGTCATGAGCGGATGAACACCCACAGCATCGTAAGCACACATCATGCAGCATCACTGAGCCGTCAGGGCACGGCATGTGATGTTACGAATGGGTTCAGTGTATACATACAGCACAGGAGTGAGGAGGGCTTGAACCCCACGCTTCAAATATCATCCAAAGGAATAATAAATCAAAGGGAAACACTAATTCATGATGAATACCAAGCAACTTGATAGCATCCAGAAATCTCTGAGGCTCTGAAATTCTAGCATGAGATAACAACTAGGTTGTTGCGTGCTTGTAATGCCTGTAAGAAAAGAGACACCTCCATGTTTTGGCTGTTCTTTTGGTATCTAGGTGTACATATTTTCATAAGCATTTAAGCCTGGGCACGTGTGTTTTTGATAATTTGTGTAATAATTATATTTAGTAACACTTATATGTATACCTTAGCAAAAACCTACGAGGCACGTAAGTTTGTATCCGTGTGTTTTCTGACATAGCAAAGGGAGCACAGTTTATTGAGCAGTCCTTCATCTCCGACAACTTCCAGTTAATGTGGTAGAAGATAAGTAATGTTTGGTGGCTGACACATAAAACATAAATCAGCTCCCTAATATGTCAGTAATTCATCGCTTTTTAACAAGGGCTATGCATGGTATGAGTTATTTGCTTTGTTTGTTTGCTTTGACATGTATGTGCTAATGTGTTAGAGAAGAGGAAGCTGTTGAATCCTGTTGTTATCAGAATCAGAGAAAAATGAGTAAAAGATATTAAATAAAACGACTTAGAAAAGTTTCTCTGAGCGTCATTATGTTTTGCTTGCTCTCTTGATTCACTTTAATCCCGCTAATCCAAAGTGATAAGTGGGCGCCCTCAATCAAATCTTTGCAAAAACAACAAAGTTATTGAAAATCAAAACACATCTCACTTCTTAGGGTATCCAGTAATCTCACTGTGTTATGTGGGACAGTTAAGCCCTCAGTGTGAATGAGTGAGGATATTGCTATGTGTGTGGAAGGAAGCAGCTGTTACACTTGAAGAGCTGAGTGATGTGAGCAGAAGGTGACATGAGGTTTTGCTGTGTGCAGGCCTTTGTTAACTCTTCCATGGCTCAGGACAAAACTTATCTGAGACTTCATTTAATAGCATAATAAAAAAATCCCTTTCAGGCCCCCTCAGCTGTCCTGGTGGTCTTTCCCTTTCAACTGTGGATGACTGTGCAGGATTCTGCTTTAACTTGCCAAATAACTAACAAGCACTGCAGTGTTTGTTAATACTTTCAAAGAGGAAAAAATATTGCCTAAAAATGATTCATTGTGTCATAAAGGCTTGCTTGTATTGAGTCAGTTATAATTTGCAGTTGTTTGGGAGTCCACTGAACAGAGCCAGCACACTGAAAACTGGTCTGTGAGTAAACTATTCACTCACATCAAACAAAATCCCTGCTCCTCCTATTACTTTGTATTCTTCAGAATTGGACATGAGCAATCCTGGGTATCTTCACACCTTTTAAAGTTTTCTTTGAGCACAAGAGGAGTGTATACTTACCATTCCATTGGAATGGTAAGTATATGTACGCTATGGTACACTGTGGTATTCCATTCCATAGCTCAGGAACGCAGTACTGTAGTTTCGTTGCCACAGCTGTCTCGCATTCAAAACCTCCCATTACTCCATCACGCTCCTTCCTTTTGTTGGTGATTTTGCAACTGTATTCGTCATGTCAGTTGGGTGAGTAAGTTCTTTCCTAAGGATTCTGTATGAGGAGCGAGTACGGGCTTACCGTCAGCAGTGTGGAGGCCATTTCCTTTGAGTGTTTAGGTGGGAACTGATGATGGAATAGGCCTCACTTTAATCACTGAAACACTCACAGTGAACTCATCCTTTAGTTTACAGAGGACCTGCAGCCTAACAAAACAGCAGTGCTCTACTGCCCGTTTTCAGGACAGAGCGAGTGTGGGTGGTGTGTGTGTGTATATGAGTGAAGGAGGGCTGCAGCACACTCAAACAAGCAGACTGTGTGCTTTCTGGCTTTTGGGGAATATCAGAGGGGAAACCTTTAGTCCTAGCAGCTGGCCACTACTGCAGCTGTGAGCACAAGACCCAAATATGGAGCTGTGGTATATGTCTTCTGTATCTGGAACACGGTTGCAAAGTCTGCCCTTCCTCAGAAATGAGGGCCAGCTGTTGAAGATAAAGGGCAACGGAGAGATATGGATGCCTCCTATTTTGACCTTTTAAAGTGATAATTATCTAGAACAATTTTGTAATTAATATATTGTTTTTTGCAATACAGCAGGTAAAATAAGTATTGAACACGTCATCATTTTTCTCAGTAAATATATTTCTAAAGGTGCTATTGACATGAAATTTCTCACCAACTGTTGGTAACAACTCATGAAATCCACACATGCAAAGAAATCAAACCATAGATGTCCATAAATTAAGTTATGTTATAATGTTAAATGACACAGGGAAAAAGTATTGAACACGCTTACTGAAATTAATTTAATACTTCGTACAAAAGCCTTTGTTGGTAATGACTGCTTCAAGATGGCTTCTGTTTAGAGAAACGAGTTGCATGCATTGCTGAAGTGTGATTTTGGCTCCTTCTTCCACACAAACAGTCTTCAAATCTCTTCTATGAACTCTGATCTTTAGTTCTTTCCATAGATTTTCAATTGGATTCAAGTCAGGTGATTGGCTGGGCCATTCTAGCAGCTTTATTTTCTTTCTCTGAAACCAATTGAGAGTTTCCTTGGCTGTGTGTTTGGGATCATTGTCTTGCTAAAATGTCCACCCTCGTTTCATCTTCATCATCCTGGTAGATGGCAGCAGATTTTTTATCAAGAATGTCTGTACATTTTTCCATTCATCCTTCCTTCAATTATATGAAGTTTGCCAGTACCGTATGCTGAAAAACAGCCCCACACCATGATGTTTCCACCTCCAAACTTCACTGTTGGTGTGGTGTTGGAGTGTATTATGGCATCCAAAGAGTTCAATTTTGGTCTCGTCTGACCAGACTATATTCTCCCAGTATGTCACAGGCTTGTCCAAATGTTGTGCAGCAAACTTTAAACGAGCTTCAACATGCTTTTCCTTCAGTAATGGAGTCTTGCATGGTGAGCGTGCATACAGGCCATGGCGGTTGAGTGCATTACTTATCGTTTTCTTTGAAACAATTGTACCTGCTAATTCCAGGTCCTTCTAAAGCTGTCCACAAGTGGTCCTTGGCTCTTGAACAACTCTTCTGATAATTCTTTTCACTCCTCTGTCAGAAATCTTGCGAGGAGCACCTGGTCGTGTCGTTTATGCTGAAATTATGTTCTTTCCACTTCCAGATTATGGCCCCAACAGTTCTCACTGTAACATTCAGAAGTTTTGAAATCCTTCTGTAACTAATGCCATCAGTATGTTTTGCAACAATATGGTTGCGAAGGTCTTGAGTGAGCTATTTGCTTTTATCCATCATGAGATGTTTCTTCTGTGACACCTTGGTAATGAGACACCTTTTTATAGGCCATCAGTTGGGACTGAACCAGCTGATATTCATTTGCACTGACAACGGGCAGGATTGCTTTCTAATTACTGATTGTCTTGGCTTTCCATGCCGTTTTGCACCTCCCTTTCTTCATGTGTTCAATACTTTTTCCCTGTGTTATTTAACATTATAACACATAACTTAATTTATGGAAATCTATGGTTTGATTTCTTTGCATGTGTGGATTTCATGAGTTGTTACCAACATCTGGTGAAAATTTCATGTCAATAGCACCTTTAGAAATATATTTACTGAGAAAAATGGTGACGTGTTCAATACTTATTTTACCTGCTGTATATGGTCGTTGAGGAAGTTTGACCTACTGTAGGTAAACGTCTTCTTGTCTTTCCTGCCCTGGTGGCTCTCATAGCTCACTTCTTCTTTCATTTCCAAACCAGCTACTTTTGTTGCTTTTAGTGTCCTAACTTTTGTATCCAGTAGACGAATCCGAGTTGTAGGTGGAAGTAGGCAAGCTGCCATTACTGCGGTGGCATCTAACTTATACACCCGCATATAACACTGTAATGTATGTAATGGATTCAATTTTTTTAAGATCCTGTAGAACCAGTTATATATTGGAAATATAGTCATCAAATGTCATTAAAATAAAGGTTGTAATCTACAAAACCTAAACTTTTCAATGAAATTTAGCCCACTACCCCGCTTATGTGTTGCTAGCTTGGTACAACGTTTCCTGACCAAAATTCCACTTTTACAGTGTCATGTATTTCTGATTTTTATTAAATAATGCATTTCTTCTGATTCTAATGCAAGAAATCATGAAGTCTGATGATTTAAATCATAAACTCGATAATTCCTGCTGGGGTTAATTAGCTACTCTTCACTGCTCTTTCACATCTAGACTGTGGAGGTCGGACAGAAGCAGTACGTTAATGTTATTTTATCCCAAATTCTGTGTCATAACCAATATCAGGCTAGTGCTTTGAGACTGAATAACTTCCACATTTACACAGACTACCTTCATCTGTCGGAGGGGGTGACTGAAGACTGTTATTAACCCAAACATATCTGCTTCCGCTGTCAGTGTAAATGTGTTCAGTTGACACATTAATCAGTCACCGGATTCATCTATAACACAGTTCATGAACATTTTTACAAGCAGCTCACAGTTTAATCAGGCTAACTTCATGAAAATAAACTGATTTGTCATTTAATCTTAAATCAGTCAGACTATGTCACTTTATTAAGTGTGTACACTCCCCACCCTGAGCTGCTTCAGCTGAGCGAAGGTGTTTAAACATCTTCATAAGTGGCTCTTAAGCAGCACATGCTGAAGGAATAGAAGAGTGTTTTCACAGATTATTCCTCCTGGCCCTCAGGTTCAAATGTGTCACCTACAAGTCACAAATCTGCTCCTCCGACTTTTACCACCAGTGGTGCCGTCTGTCAGGTGAGTTTAGACAAAAGAAGCCATCAGGTTGAGTGGCTCTTAAGTGGACGAACATATGTCCCGGAAACATGTGTTGAATTTTCCCTTTTACCAAAGTGATTCAGTGATTTGAATCTTTGGCAACTGAGTGTTATTTGTGATTTAATTCCGAGCATACGTCCCTGCAGGAATAAATTGACAGTGTCACTGAAAGTTCTTTCTGCAGAGGCGTCCTCTTGCTCCTTCTCATCCTTCGCTGCTCATCTTTGACTGTACAGATATAGCATACCTACTAGTTGGCAAAGACGCAAGCACAAGGATGCAGTAAACAACAGTTTCTCAGGTCAGAGTGGGAAAATGAAAGCAACAGGCGTCCTCACACTCAAAGCTACGGCAGCGGGAATGCCACGCTGATCTTGAGCTGCTTCTGAACGACAGAGCAGGGAACAGCCCTTTCTGGAACTGTGCCGTGGAAAACATCATGTGTCACTTTGTTGCCAACTGCACACATTCTGGTGCCCGCCAGCATCCATACCAGCGCCCGTTTATGCGCTCGCAACCATACCCTGCCTTTCCTAAATGCACTTTGCTTCTTTGCAGTGCATGAGCAGCTGTTGTGCAATCACACACTGGGCTGCTCTTTGATTTCGCTTCAGTGCTGAGACGATTGAGGCAGGCAAGACCAGGCATATCAGCTATGTGACTGAAAATGGTAATAGGAGACAAGAATATGAAAGAAGACACACTGGTTGTGGCAGTGGCAGTCTTGCTGAAGAGTGGGTAGTAGATTAATGTTCCTGGCAGGCTCCATTTTGTTCATTTCTAAACATTCCTGTTTCATACTGAAGGTGTTTGAACTGTGGATAATTTTCTATTGAAAAGAAGTGCACTTTCATTCATAATGGGCTCTTTCGTGCGTCCTACCTAGAGTAAATATTAATTTAATTCCTCTTTTGGTATTTGACATGAAATCTCTCTTGCTCATTTTGAAGTCTACAAAATGCTTGAAGACACTGATGCTGGATATTGCCATTGATTGGGTGTGCCTATACTGTATGTGTGGAAGTAGGTGCGTGCTTGTTTTTTGTTGGCTTTGGCAAGCTGAAATATTTTCCAACTTAAGATCCTGTCGACAAACCTTCTTTTCTCAACCCTCCTCTTCCCTGGTTCCTCCTGTATCCATCTCTCTCTTTTTTTAGCCTTTCTTCTCATGTGTTTCTGTTTTTTTTCGTTCTTTCATTGCTGCTACATTTGTCTGGACTTGAGCTCCTGTCAAAATATGTTGTGGTTCTAAATCTGAAAATGAAAACATGTATTATATTTAATTAGCAAAATTCAAATAACAAAGTATCAATCTTTCATAAATATAAAAGCTAATTTGTACATGTAGCTGATCGTCCTTGTAGCAGTGTCTGCAAGCAAGGTCCAGACATCTATCTTGCTTTGTTATTGGTGTCATTTGTCTCCACTTTTTACAGAACTATAATACCACTATACCACTCCTACAATATAAATAGCTAAAAGAAAAACACAAAGTCTTTTCCTCTTTGCTCTCATGCATCATCTTAACACTGCATATCTTCTTTCATCACATCACACCCAGCTGTCAACAACTTCACATTGAACCGAAATCTTATCTGTTTATCTCATTTATTCGTTCCATCTAGAAAAGACAGTCCTTTCAGCATTACAGAAAGGAACAAAATGCACTTCACAAGTGTAGCAAGAATGCATGCAATATGAATTGGCCTCTAGTATAGAGATAAAAGATCTTGGTCCCAGCTGTAACAGGAGACATGTCAGACATCCCCTGCCAAGAGTCGGGAGGTGAGGGGAGGGGGGTACTCAGAGCTTTTTTCTGGTACATAAAACTGACTTGTGGAAAAGCATGTCTGGGTGGCAGAGCTATTACAGATACCATCCTCTTTATGTGTCTGCTGAAGGGTCTGTACTTAAGACATTTATCACTTTCCAATCCGACCGATTTTTATGACCTGAGTTAAATTTTTCTCCTTGTTTGAACTGTGATGATTTACATTATCTGATAAAAGAGTTAAAGGCCCTGTGTGGTATTGCAGTATGGTGCCACCTGTTGACAATATACTACCCAGCTAGCACTTTATTTATTTATTTATTGGATTTTTTTGTCAAGTATATGTGTGACTAAAAGAGTTCTGCATATATCTGAGGCCATAAAAAACTAGTTTACATTGTAACATACTATAATTAATCATTTACATGACTGAAAAGTTTAAAATTCTCAATGTCAGATATGAAATTTAGTTTTTGGACCTTCACGTCCTTTTATCTAGTACTGTAGTACTACCAGGGACGGACCCGGTCTGCACACTGTTCTCGCACACTGACATACTCCCAAATAGGCTACATAATTTATACTTTTTATCCTGATAACATTGCTTTTAAGAGTGAAAACACAAAGCCATAACAAAGTCCAGATGGAACCGATCCACCACTGGTTGAATAACTGCTTTGGCTTTCTCCCTGCACAGAATCAGATTCTGTCTTTTGAGATGGCTTTCTGTTCAATTGCAGCGCAGAAGTGAAAAAGATTAAGCCAAGCTGCAGTAAATTATCAGCATTTGTCATAAATTAGGGAGGCATGTGTATAACTCTGCACCGTAGACAGGCCGATTGAAAATGTATTTCATTACACAATTCGGGTTGAGTTGTGAGGTGCAGCACAGGGCTAGGATTCAGTGTGAGCGCTTTTCTGTTTGCTGCATGTGAACAGTGTGCCTCAAGAGGAAAAAAAAAACAGTGCAATTGGGACCTCTCTTCATTTTTACGATTTTCCTAGAATCCTTCGGAGAGCGTGGAAAGACAGGCATGTTTATGAAGGTTTCCAGATGGTCCTGCTTGCACCCCCCAGCTTTTCTTTTCAGTTCTTGGTCCATGAAGGATTAATCAAAGTCAGTGGCGAGGGCTGATGGCTAAACACTGTGGCCCTCACTAACCTAGAGGAAACCCCTCTTCAACTCCAACTCAGATTCAGCCTGTGGGCTACAGGACTGAGGAAAGTTGAAACCTGAGGTTACAAAACCAAGCAAACTTAACTAAACCCTGGCCACATAAGTGCAGATAAACAAACTCTGTTTAAGCAGAACGGCTGATCTCCTCTTTGGGTTAAAGGAATTTGTCTCCAGGAAAGCAGAGTCAACCTTGAAAAATACACCTAAACTCTGGTCCCCTTTGTGAGGTGGGGGATTGTGCTTCGTGCTATCTATGGATTCTTTGTTACAAGTAAAGATTTTAATAAATAGAGCTTGATGTAATTTTGGTGATCACTCAAATCCAAGACGACTACAAAACATCCAGATTGCTATTATCGGGATAAGGTCTCTCTTTTATCAACCATTTTTAGCCTCGCCATTACCGTCTTGTCTCTGGGGATAGATGCAGGTAAAAGTGCTGTCTTCGAAAAGAGGAAGACAACCAATAAAAACACAAAAGGGGAGTTGGAACAAAACTGTTAATTTCCAAATAAGACAAAGCTATTTTTGTTAATAGTGCTGTCCATTGTAGACCTTCCCTTAATTATCACTTCAAACACTATATAGAGAAAACAATCAGGACTAACTGGAGCAGGTGGAACAGAGGAGCTCTCAAGTGACAGAATATGTCTCTTGATTGGTTTGTAAAATACATTGTTTGAATTACGCCGTGGCTTTCGGGAGGTTTGAAACAAATACATATTACTGATACATGCAAAAACACTGCTACTCTAACCCGACTGAACAGCTGCTCTACATGGCAAAGATGAACACATACAGCATTCACTACACATGTTATTATACCACCAGTCAACAGAAATTGCTGTGGTCTGTTCACCGCAGCCTCACTGGATGATTACATATGAGTCCACCTCAGATCAGCCATTCGGATTCAACACTATTCGCATACAATAACTTGCTTGGACAAAACAATACAATATAATACAAAAGCAGGTAACATATAAAACTCATGTCATCACCTTAATTATCCTCCTTTACTGTATATGTTTGCACAATACTGTGTTGAGACTTTTTGTCCTCCTCAGACAACAGTTGACTGAAACTAATGAAATGAAAGACATAAAAACAACATTATTCATGGAGCAATATAAAGCCTCTCATTGACCACATACAGTCAAACACAGATTGAGAAAAGACATATATGACTCTTTCAAAGATCGCAGTCAGTGGTTATGTATGTAACCCAGGTTCCCTCAGAAATAACATAAAAATCAAACACAAAACTCAAAAGTTGTCCTAGAGTTGGTAGTCAAACCAACACCATATATTGAAAATAAAAAGCCAGCAATTGTCCTTGACAACACTTGTTTAAACACACTAAGATTGTTGTTAAATTGTTCAACAATTTATTCTTATTGTATGTGTCATGAAATAATAGTGAAATAATACCTGCTCCTATCAAAGGACAAAATGTACTGGCATGCTTGCAGATTTGTTGTATCACCATAGGTCTGCACTCATTTATAGTGGAAAAGTATTCCCACAAAGTCTTGTCAGAAGTTATCTTGTAACCGTATTACAACCACTAGTACAATAATTTGAATATAATTTTTAGTGAAAAGTAGCAGCACGCACAGCTCCAAATCTTAAACACTGTATCAGGTGCACAGTCGTAGCAAGGATCAAAACAAACAGAATACCGGCACTCACAGATAAATAGTCTTCTTGTTTATTGTGGGCAAAAACGAATGTGTTTTAGCTAGAAGCCATCATCAGCCAGCCATCATTTTTTATCCACATCATGCACCCCTAAATGAGATGCTCCTCTGTTGTTTGTATATGTATCTCTAACCATATCAATAAATTTTAGGCCTTGTCATTAGTTTTAATCTCGAGTAAACATGTGGTGCAGCCTGAGTAAACAGTGCATTGGCTGAACCAGATCACCGCAGAAAGAAAACACTGTTCTTGTTTCATCACTGGGACAGGGTCCATATGTGCCTCTCCTTGTATGGGTTTTCCAATAAATGTGAGAACTACTACCTCAGTGATATCCGTGGTGGTCCGGTCTGTCATTCTTCTAATTTTCTGGTTTGTCATATTAAAATGCAGTCAGACTCAAGTCAGGGGGCCAAAAGAAGCAACTGTTGCTGTTGATCCTTTGTTAGATTGTGACATTGGCGAGACTAAAGCCTTTTTAAGTGAAAATATTGAGCGGGAAGTGAGAAGTGTGTTTAGTGAATACGAATGCAAGTATTCACCACTACTTAAAATGCACACATTAGGTAACTGGATAGTACATAATCCAATCAACAATGGACAACTCTCGAATCTAAGTTTTTTTCACTTTTAAGTGAAATATTATTGCTGCCCAGATTGTGTTCCCTAGCAAAGTATTTTCAAGTGTAGGAAGTGCTACATTTATGTAACCCATGTGAATTGTAGGGTGATAGGCGTACAAAGTGCAGATCTTTTACATCAGAGACCGGGGTTCGCATCCTGAGTCCCTTGTGTGGTTATGTTTAGGGCAACAAAAGCACCTTGGTTAAGGTTAGGGAAAGATTGTGGATTTGGTTAAAAGCAATTAAAATTAACACGCCTCATCCTCAAAGTCATTTTTGACTTTTTCAATATTTAACTGAGTTTTTCCTTAACTTTAACTAAGTGCTTTGAGTGCCTAAACATAACCATGAAAAGTTTAATTGTGCTTTAGTAGCTGCGAGCGAATATTGTAGGGAAAAATAAAACACATTAATTAACATTTCCTCTTTACGTTAATACAAAATCATATTCCAGGCGGCATTACATTTCTTTCATAACATATTTGCTGTTTCAAATTAGTAGTATATGAACATAATTTCTAGGGTTGCACAATAATGAAAAAAGTGTTGTTACCTGATGATGGAAATGCCAGCAAACTAATCGGTTACTGCTACCATCATGGTGAACACATTCATACATTTTTGAAATGTATGAATGACACATGCACTTAAGTTCATCTTGACCTATGGGTTGTTCACGACAGATACAGTGGCTTGTTACACTATTTGTTATAAGGACGTGGGCATTCAGCCTGACACTACCGCTGCCTGCAGGTGAAGATGGGAAGCAGTAACGGACTCGCGTACAGAAAGTCCATGGCATCTCAGGGTCCTGCCCAGATATTTTACTGCTGCTCAGCAGGTTTTTACATACTTTTGTTAAGGTTTTACAAGTTTATTATAAAACCTGAAGTGGATGCACATGTGTGATTTATAGATGCTTGTGCATCAGTTTAGTTGCAGTTCCCTCGCTTTGGCTGTTTGAATCAAAGTAGCCATACATGTACTTTAAACTTTAAACGTGGGCGTAATAATCTGAATCGTTGAATCTCTACTTGTTGATAGTTCCTAGTGCCTTCAAGCTGTCAGTGTGTTTCCAATATGTACTAAAGTTAAAAGATATGATCAATATTTGATATAGATATTTTATTGAATTGTGTTTACTTTACAGATGACAGTTTTATTGTGTCTAGGTCCTGTATGCTGTCATGACCAGCAAGTTATATTACTGTATATGATTTAGTAGTCAGTGTATGTATGCTTTATAATTAAGTATTTCTAGGCTTGGGACAAGGACTGACACTAAGTTTATACAAGATGTACTGAAACCAGAACTTTGTCTCACTCTGGGGGAGTAATCGGAGGACACAAAGGAAAGAATGGAGGACTGCAGAGAAAAGGAGGAGAGGAGATGATAATTGGGACACTTACTGGGAGTATCATAGATTGGATATCAGTTGATGAGTGCAGGCCAGTAAATGTTCTCAAATAGATGTTTTTTTAGTATTGGGACACATGCCATCTTTGAGTTGCAGCAGTTAGTTGAATGTTGATAAGTTGTGGGGGGAAAAATCTTCACAAAGTTATCTTGTGTTTTGAAAAGTTTGGGGCTCCTTCATGCCCGCGTGACACTTTACATATATAAAATTGTGATCATTTTCTCAGTTATGAAAAGATGTACCTTTATATGATATAGAATATAGGATTGATCTATATATAGTACATTAGTACATAATTAGTAGTAAGTGACTTTTAAGCCCTCATGAGAAGATTTACAAATTAATGGGTACAGATACTTACAATATATCATGCCTTTAAAAGAGAGATACTGTCGGAGTGTGAAACTTCCGATAGAGAGCATTGAATTGTCCAAAGAAGACTCTTTACTGCATTGAGGGTAAAATAATATCCACAGGAATGTGTTTCTGCTCCTCCTAGAAGATTTTGAATACAGGCAGGTGATTATTGTTTAGGCAACATACATCGGGGGGCTCTCCACCTGTGAGCGTTCAGCTGGATGGCAAAACAAGATGGTGCTACAGCTGTGTGGGTCTAAAACCAAATCTGTAGCTCTGAGGTTCTTCTTAGACTGTAGATATTTATCCTATATTTATCCTATATATGTGCAGACCAACATGTCATCATCATAATAAGGATTTAAGTCTTTCTTACAGTGATGGAGAGGGATTTGATTCATTTGCCCTCATTGCAGTTAGCCTAAATTGGTCTGATGTTTGATCGTCACTTGGCACATTTGATGAGTACATTTGAGAAAATATCACAACAAATGCATTTTAAAATCTCTGAGCTCCACCAATGCCACAAATCTTACTTCCTCTGAACATTGAATTTACAGAAAACAAACTCATACATGCTAATGGGCCAGAAAAAACAAAGGTATATCTCTCAATGAAAGTAAAGTAGAGCAAAGTACATAGTATCATTATGAGGTTCTGCGATAAGCTAATTTGGGGCAGTAATCACCTAAACTAAACTGCATTCTCAAAAAGTAACAGATTATAGAAGTTATCTCTTTTTTTTTAAAATTGAGTACAGTGAAACAGATTTGGTATGACCAGTAGTCAAATAAATTTTAACAGCAGAACGTCCAGGGTTTAAATATCAGCCTTGATCCTTTCTGTGTGAAGTTTACTTGTTCTCCACCTCCTTGTGTGGGTTTTCTCTGGGTCGTATGTTTTCCACCCACAGTCCACCCACATGTAAGCCAGGTGGGCTGGAGATTATGTGTGAGTATGACTGTCTATGTGTTAGCCCACCCAGAGGACTGATGATCTGTCCAGTGCATTGCCCTCTCTCCCACCAATGCATTCTGGGATAGGCCGCTGCCCCATAGAGATTCGTGCGATTTATTTTGCCGCCTTTTGTTCCGTGTGTTTTTCATTTTTTTTTTTTTTTACAATGTTTTGAGTTTTCTTCTTCCTGACAGCTTTGTCTGATCTTTTTTTATGAGGTGTTTTACATGCCAGCACACCAGGGTGAAAGGTCAGGTGTGACAATGAGGTAGTTCTGATTAACTGGTAAACCTGGAAATGCTCTTTGGAAATTTTTTCACATTATACTGGCTGTGTTGTGTAGGAAACATTAAATCATTTTTAGGGATCTTTGGCTGAACAATAACATCACAGCTTATATGTGCCTTAAGCCTAAATTTAATTCCTTTTTAACTCCAAAAATGAACGGTTAGTTATAAATCACAACTTATCAATTATATATTAACCAGCTGTAGATTTATGACTTAGTAAACCTAATAGTAAAGCTTTATGCCTGCCAGAGCATGGGAACCACCTGAATACATGCCTACAGTAACTCTGAAAGGAAGATATTTGAAAGATTCCAGTGTCTGGACCGTATGTTTGAAGTCGGAAAGTAATACAGTAGTTTTTTGCAGAGCGATGACATCCTATTTTGGTAACAAATAACTAAAAAACATGTCTAGTTTTAGTTATAATATTTGCTTTGGAATTTGCAAAGTGCTGACTTATTCATTCACAGTTCTCTCTCTCGTACTCATTCTTCACAGACTCATACTGGCAAGTGAAGCACAGACTGATGTCATCCGTTTGCTTTGTTATGCTAACTAGCATGGGAATTAACCTCTGTTGTTTTAGTTAAAATGAGAAGCGTGCTTCTGAACAAGACAGAACACACTTCTCCAACCAGAGGAGAGAGTCAAACTGACTTCTTCAACTGTGTAACAAATTGGTGTTGTGAAATCTACTCTTGGTGGCAAACAGCCTACTACATGTCAGAGCCAGACCCAGCTGAATAAAATCCTAGTGCAATTTCTTGTCACAACATTCTGCATGACATGACTGCTTAAGCTTATGCATTGTAGTTGTAAAGGTCTTCCAATCAGAAACTTTTGTATTCCTACCAACAAACTGTCACACTCTGCTAAGGTGCTAATAGCGTCTGACAGCAGGTATACAGTTGCAATCACGTGTCAGGATCTGATATGC